>NC_044557.1:136682098-136740833 GCF_007565055.1 Rhinopithecus roxellana | reverse complement strand
GAAGCTACTAAGCCTGTTTTAGCAGAACCCCAACCAGAAACACGTGCACGTGAATAATAAATAACAGTATGTGTTCATTATACCTACGTTCTGACTCAACAATCTTTCTAAGAATCCAGGGCATTCCAAGGAAACTGGGTTAGGGCGTGCCTACGCAACATGTTTCTGATTCCACACCATTTCCAAAGGCAATATATGTTATCAGTAACCCTTTTTTCTTTTTGGTGTATGTATTGCAAATAAAAAATCATGGAAAAATCTAGGAGTTCCGTGATGAGAATTTGCAGGACTAATTTCCTTTAATTAGAACAACTAGGGGCTCTTCGGGTACAGCACTGTATGGCAGAACATCCACATTCTAGTCTCTAGAACCTATAAATATGTTATCTTCTATGGCAAAGTAGACTTTGCTGATGTCATTAGTTAAGGATCTTAAAATGGAGAGATCATCCTGAATTATCTGGATTAACCCAATCTAATCACACTGTTCCTTAAAAGTAGAGAAGGCAGTGGTCAGACAGGGGACTGTGACTATGGAAAGCTTTGGAGAAGGAGCCACAAGCCAAGAAACGTGGGTGCCTCTCAAAGTTGAAAGGAAAGGTTCTCCCCTAGTGCTTCCAACACTTTGATTTTAGCCCAGTGAGAATACTACTGGTCTTCCAACCTTCAGACAATAAATCTATTGTTTTAAGCTATTACATTTGTGGCAATTTGTTTCAATGGCAATAGAAGACTAACGATCATTATTGTCATGGCTTCATTAGAATTCATGTCTTCATTAGAATTTCAGGAGCCAAATTGTATTTGAAATATTTAGCTGTTTAAAAATGTAGTGCTTTGAAACAGGCCTTACTACATTACTTTAAACTTTCAAAACATAGAAAAAGAGTTTTAAAAACAGCTTTGAGAGTTACTAGCATTGGTTTTTAGAGCCAACACAACTTTATTTAAATAGCACAGCTAGTCAATAGTAAACACCTCCCACAGCACCATTTCCTTTCCAGAAGAACTTTACAAACCAAACCAAACTAGGTATAACCTATGAAGGTTTCTCTATGCATGAAATTAGTTATTTTATTTCATCCACTTTCATATCCTGCCGCCATAAACAAGCAATTCTTTTAACCAACACATTAATATAAATGCCTTTTTAAAAAAACTGATTCAAGGTTCTGAGCTTGTTACATGTCCCTCCTTCTACCAATATATCGTTTTTAATGGCTAATACATGATTAAAATCATCAGGGAATAATCTTTGAGGCCAGTCTCAAAGCCACAGCTCCGACATACCTAAGTTCATCCATTCATCCTTTTCATTTCCTGAATTTGGGCTTTTTTCTCATTCCTCTCTTCACGATCTCTGCATTCTTTCTCTGCCGCTAGGTCTGGGAACCGCTCCACTTTGGTCTTTTCTAGTCGGTTCAGGATCTCATTTACTTTCTTCTCCACTGTCACAATTTTTACCTTTAAGGGAGATAGGAGAAAAGATATTGCATCTTTTGTTTTTTTTCTCCCAGAAGAGGGGTGAGGCGCTTTCCAGGGGTTTAGCAACCCAGTTTAATTCCCTTTAGAAAACACACATCATGCTCAGCCCTCAACAACAATGTGTCAGACAGAAAAGATAGGATACTCCATTCAGTATCAGGGCTCCGCCTCCTTCAGTGGCACAAAACACTTACATCCTTCTGCCTGTGAAAGCCTATCTGCCCCACATCCATGTCAGCTGTTTTCTTCAGGTTAGACCACGGCGTATATACCACATTAACGTTGTTCATCTGCAGCCTGCCAAGAGAGACTGTCTTCAACATGCAGGCAGGATGAGACTGAGCAATGTGTTCCCTTACCCACTGGCAAACTGCCATAAGCCGACAAGGGAAACGGCTTAGAATGAACAGGCCACCCATTGTTTTAAACCACCAATATTTTTTCAAAACCACCCACAAAAGGCAAATGGTAAAGCTGACAAAATTCAGACGGAGGTATTACTATGGCAAGTAGGGGTCCATGGATTAGCTTCAGGGACTTCTGAGGACTCTCTAACATTGGATGCAAAATGTATCATTGTGGTTTTTTCGAGAGAAAAGGACTGAATACATTTCCTCAGATTCTCAAAGGACTCCTTGACTCTGAAGGTTAAGCAACAATGGAAAGCCATGGCCTGGGACTCACAAGTCCTGGACTCCAGCCGGGACTACCACGAGCTAGCCGGGCCTCTCTGGAGAAGTCCCCCGGCCCTCTGAATCTCATATGAAATGTGAGGAAATTGGACTAGTTGAATAGATTTTTTGCTTGTATTTTCTTTCAGCAGTGGAACCCTTTTACTAAAGAAAATATAGAAGTCATCAAAGCAGAGGCGCTCTGGATGGAAGGAGTGCCAGGTGCCCTGTTCACTCCTCCTCCTACCCCTTGCAACCACCTCCTCCACCACTCATGCCCTCTACCCCCAATATCCTCCCTGGCAGCTCTGGAAATCGCAGTTTAATCACTGGTCGATGCTCTCTCTGGTCCTTTCAAATTAGATGGCAAGAGATTTCAATGCTTATTAAATCCCCATGTACACTGTAAAAAGCTGGAAGACGACTTTACCTAAGTGTTCAATGTTAACACCACTAAAAATGGCACAAAATGACATCATGTGCTGTCTGACTATAATGTGCAAAACTTCACTTATGTAATATTCCTGCCCCAAAGTGCATGATGGGATTATAATCCAGAGGAAGCGCCAGACAAACCCCAACTGTGGGTTAGTAATCCCATTACTACAACTGGTCTGCACTCTTCGAAAAACAAAGCAGCATGTCTGCATTAAAGGAGACTAAATAGAGCACAAGTAAATACAGCACATGGCCCTGGATCCAAAAAAAAAAGCTATAAAGAAACAGTAGTGGGACAAGTGGTAAAACTTAAATATGGACTGTATATCAGAACACAGTATTCTATCCATGTTAAACTTTCTGAATTTTACCACTGTAATGCAGTTATTTAAGACAATGTCCGTGTTCTCCAGAGAAACATGTTCAAGGGTGATGATATCTACAATTTCCCTTCAGATGGTTCAGCTAAAAAGGTTAATGAGTGTGCTATCTATAAAGCAAATAAATATGGAAAAATTTAAAAATTGATGAATCTAAGTGAATGGTATATGGCAGCTGTACTATTCTTGCAACTTTTCTGTATGTCTGAAAGTTTTTTCAAAATAAAGTTTCTTTAGAAAATCTCCATGTGCAAGGCACTGTGGGGGATACAAACATGATTAGACAATGACTCCTGCTCTCCACGACTCTAACGGAGCAGGGCGAGCACATAAATAACTTGGATTAAAAGGAGAACTGATCAAATGCTGTTGGAAAGGTAGAGGAAAGTGCTGAGACAGCACAGAGAAAGTGGGGCCACTCACAGCTGAAGAAGGAAAAGCCTTCATCGAGGAGGCTCACAGAGCTCAGGGGTTACGGCAGAAGACTTGAGCCAAATGGGGTGACATCAAATCCAGTCTCTACTGCACTTTAGACCTCTAAGACCTTGAAGAAGTTCCTTAATTCTCTTTAAGATCAGTGTCCTCCTCTATAAAATGAAAATAACATCTAACTCAACAGGGTGGATAATTTGTGAAGTACTTAGCACACGGCCAGGCCATGTAATTAACATTCCATCAATGTTAGCAATTACTACCACCACTATACCTACTATGTGGACCTTGAACCTTAGCTTGAATCTGGACTCTGATGACTGACAAGGATAAACCTGAAGGCAGAGGGAACAATACAAGCCGGGTGCAAGGTCAGAAAACAGCAAATATTGGCTTTGGCTGTAGGGTGAAATACGTGAAGGAAAAGAAGTCCGCAGTCAAATCAGAGATGCTTAAATACCGACTTCAGAAGTCCGGACTGAACAGTTTAGGCCGAGGGGAGTCAAGAAAGTTTCTAAACTTTTAAAAGTTAAATCTGGAAAGATTCATTGGGTGAACAAACAACAGGCTGACCTAAGATTCTAGACCTATGACCCAGAACAGGCTGATTCTACAGTGATGAACAAGTTTACCCCCAATGTCCTTGGTTCTGATCACTGTAGGTGGTCAACCGGGGGAAAACTTTGTCCCTACAAAGTGCCATAAGCGGAGTGTCCTCTAGAAATCTCACAGCAAAGACCGTTTTCTCCACTCCTTGGCACAGTATCTTCTACTGACTCACAAGAGCAAGACCCTTGGGCTTAGCTCCTTATTTGCTAGCTGAGCGATTGTTGCAGAAGGTTGAAGAGGAGAGAAAGAGTAATTCAGGGTCATGACTCTTTGCGCCTCTTTGTTTTCTCTAGAACTAGTAAACTAAGAAGAGATTAAGAAGAAAGTAGCTGGGCCAAGAATAAGGCCTCCAAAGCTCTTTTAACAAAGGCATGTCTGCTAGCCAGGGGCATGGGAAGGCATAAGGACATGTGAAGGAGGTTGGAACACAGAAGAAAAGAATATAATGACTGTTTCAATTCTTATTATTTCAGTAACTGAAGATCTTCGCTGAAAATCTTAATTCTGTTCTACTCATAAAATGGAATGTCCCAAAATGTATTACAATTTGTTGACTTATAGAGTTGAAAATCAGTGGCTCTGTAAAGCAAGAGTTCTACCTTCTTTGGCTAGGTGCTGACTCATCATTCAGGCCACCTAAGTGAAGGTGTGGGAAGCACAGTCTGAGTGACGGGGAAAGGGGAATGCTGCGCTGCTCTTGTCCTGTAATTGCCAACCCCTGGTACCTGTTATCAGCTGTGGGTTTGCCCCATGTTTATCTTCTACCCAAACCATGACTGCTTTCCAACCGTCAGGAGCATCCTTCCACTCCATCTCAGGCCACAACAACCTCTACCTGATCTAGACCTATGTTCTACACCCTAAAATCGGATCTACTGGCTCATCCTTAGCAGAGCACCACCTCCTGGTTTCCCTTCTTAAACCCCACCTCTAACCTAATAATCATCCTTCTTGACCCTTCATGATGATTAGATGAAATCTTGCATGGCAGAAATAAATACTAGGTAACCACCAAGCACAGTATGCCAGGCCCTACCTAAAACACTTAGGCTAATTGTTCTCAACCCACACTGCACAGGAGAATCACACAGAGAACTTTTAAAAGCAGTGATATTTGGCAATCACCCCAGACCAGCTAAGTAAGGTTCTCTTTGGTGGGGAGGGGAAGTAACAAGATCAACTGACTTGACAACTTCACAATTTAAGAGAGAAAAAGTATGTAAGAGGAGGAGAGAAAGAAAAAGTAGAAAAGCATGATTTGGGGACTTTAATTCTAGAATCTAATGACAATAGAAATAAAGATATCAAACAACATTAAAAATAAAGCCATAAAACACATTGTTCTTGCTTAGCTATCAACATCACCAAATTTGCCAAAGTCTTTTTATAATAACACTAAGTACAGACAGATCTAGACAACCTTCTGTTCAAGGTAAGAAAACAGTAAAAAGAGCTGAGACTCAGATAGGACCATCAAAATGACAGGGGTGTGGAGAACAGTTTTTAGTTATTTGACAGGTAGCAAAATTGCCATCCATCTTAAAGAACAAAACATGGCAAAGGCACAGCACATGTTATTCCTTTGATGGAGGCCAAAGTCAACAGCATGCTCACTAAAATGTAATCCATTTCAGACAGAGAGAAAGTTAATGCTACTTCTAAAAACACCACTAGGAAAACTGACCTTGAATGCTATTGGCCTTCACAAGGTGGGCACAGTCCATCAGCACTTCCTTTGGGATGTCCTCTATATTCTCTCCCTGAAACACAAAAATAAACCAATTGGTCCACTACCTCATTATCCATTGACACTGGAGCACTCAAAGGGCATTTGTTGCCTTATCTACCAGGTATGATTTTATTAAAAGCAGAGGTTCTTCAACTGTTACAGAACACTGAAAAGTAAATTTACTGTGTGCATTATGGGAATGTTTGTTTAAAATAAGAGTACGCTGTAATATGAAAAATACTGACAATAAGTAAAAACAAAACAAAACAGGAAATGAAAAAAACTGCCAGAATATTAATTATAATTACGTCTGAGTAATTTTTATTCTCTTTCTTCTCATTCTGACTTCTAGAAACCTTGTGGGAAAATGGTGCCTATTTTTGACAACTGGATGTCTTCCTGGCCGAGGTCCCTATGACCTTCCTCTCAAAAGAAAATGTGTAGTTTTAGTTCTCAGACATCTGGTAGGTCATCTATCCTCAGCTTTAATCAGGAAAAAAGTTCTTGTTGTGTAGATCTCAACCATTCATTATAAGGAAGAAATAACAGAAATGACACTGATCCTTTTTCTCTACAGAAATTTGTATCAAAATCAAAGATGAATAAGTGAGGTGATGCCCCTTTTACAGATGCACAAACAGGCCAGTTAAGTAACTTGCTCAGAGTCACGTGGTGAGTAAGCAGCAGAACCAGAATTCAAAGCCAGCAGTCTGGCCCCAGAGTCTGAATGAACCCCTTAGTCTTACTGCATTTCGAACACTTCCTTGGTACCTACTAAGTACAACGGCTATGTCATTTACTGCAGGAAATTAATCAGGTAAAAGTTCCTCAAGGAGCACACACTTTCAAACTGGGCACATTAGGCTGGGTTTAGGGGCTCATGCCTGTAATCCCAGCACTTTGGGAAGCCAAAGCAGACGGATAGCTTGAGCCCAGGTGTTCGAGACCAGCATGGGCAACACAGTGAGACCCCATATCTACCAAAAAAAATTAAACTGGGCTCATTATGTGCTTCCAAAAGAAAGTGAAATTGAACTTCAATTCAAACAAGTAATAATTGGTGATAACGTGAACTTAGGACTACCACCAGTATTTTCCATCTTTTGACACAGCAGATTCCCCAAAGAAGACATTAATCTGACCAAAAATGAAACTTGGTAATGCCATAATTTATTTTCTCTAAATCTAATAGTTCCAAAATGGCAAGAAGTTGCCTAAAAGAACTCAGAATTTTGCTCCAGCATAGAGTTCATAATCCTCTTTTCCTTCACCATATAATCCTTGAAAACATAAATAGTATGAGATGGGGCAAAATGTTTAACCTTGCTAGTAAACGAAAAAGTGAATATTATTGCCATAATGAAGTAGCATCTTATATTCATCAAAATGGCTAAAAGTTTTCTTTTTATTTTTTAAGTTATAAAACCCAAAAAGATTTTGGAAAACCTATAAATAGTAGAGAACATTTTAAACAAGCACAGTACTTTCAGAAGGCAATCTGGCAACAAAGCAGTTACCAAACTATGTACATCTTTTGACCCAGGAAATCCATTCCTAAGAATTATTCTAAAAGAATAATGAAAAACAAAAAAACAAAACATAGAACCAGAAGGTAGATCATGAAAAGTTATTTCTTGGTGATTCATAATGCTGGAAAATTGTAAACAACCTATATTTTGACAAGGGAGTTTCATATTAATTGCAGCATATTATTAACTCAATGCAGCCAGTCAAAATAACAAATATGAAAATTATATAGCAACATAAAAAAGTTCACAAAATGTCACGTTAAAAAGTAATCTAATCAACCAGGGGATGCCAAACTGGAATGTGGACAAAAGAATTTAACTGTATTACAAACACAGGACATCACATCACTGAAAGGGGTGGGGAAAAAAAGTAGCTTACAGCTAACTTTGGAAAATGATGTGTTTTTGTTGTTGTTGTTCTTGAGACAGGGTCTTGCTCTGTTGCCCAGGCTGGAGTGCAGTAGTGTGATCATGGCTCACTGAAGCCTCAGTCTCCCAGCCTCAAGTGAGCCTCCTACCTTAGCCTCCCGAGTAACTGGGACCACAGATGGGTATCCCACAACCAGCTAAATTTTCTTTATTTTTTGTAGAGACAGGGTCTCCCTATGATGCCCAGGCTGGTCTTGACCTCCTGGGCTCCAGTGATCCTCCTGGCTCAGCCTCCCCAAGTGCTAGCATGGAAAACAATGTTTTGACTGGAAATGCTTTAAGGCAAAAAGCAAAGGATGACAATCAAAGCCATCCCCATGAGCTCATGTTTAGCTTAGTATAAATACAGATGGAGAGATACAGAAACAATTACAGATATGTGCATATGCATGGGTTAGTACACATACATGTATCTCCTTCTCTGTCAGCTCAGAGGGCCGAAAAGCAATGACACTCCAGTGGTAACAGGCACACCCAGAGCCTAGATCTTTTTAAATTTTTTCACATCAGACATGACAAGGTTCAAGGGTGGCACATCTCATACATGCACATGAACAGCCAATCACCACACTCATAAACTACAAAAGGATCTGTCTAGATCTTGATTTCAAAACACCATTACCACTGAAAAGAACCAAGGATCCTTGGAGAAATGTCTGATTCTGGAGCTGGGACAGGGAAAACACAAGACGACCCTGGAGCTCTCTGTAGTGCCAGAAAGCAAGGATGTACTTAAAGAACAAAAGGATGGGAGCAAGTCAGACGACATGGGAGCACACGGGAGCCCACTGAAAGAGCTCCAGCTGAAGCTGCAATGGTATCAGAGTAAAATAACCCGGTTCTAGAACATATCTCAAAGGATAAAATAAACACAGGAGTCAAGGCTGATGCAAATAAATGACTGAATAAATAAATAGGGGAAAAGAGAAAAATGTCCCTTCCAGAATTCCAAATAATGTATATAGACACTCCCATATCCAGGAAGTAGTGGTTAATTCCATCCTCCACCTCCTTGAGTATGGGCTGGACTTAGTGACTTGCTTTCAAATAAGAGTACAGAAAGGGGGAGAAAAGCGACCTTGTAGTAGAGAAGCCTCCAAACGCTACTCTGGCCAGGCCATCAAGGCTCACGTCATCAATGATAAGTCATGGTAATGCACGCACCCGATACGCTGTGATGAGACAGGCACTTTACTCTGTGATATTCTCCCCCCAAACCCATAACCCATCTAGTCACGAGAAAAAATATCAGATACATGCAAACTGAGCTACAGTCTACAAAATACCTGATCAGTACTTCTCAAACTGTCAAGGTCATGAAAAACAGAGAAAGAATGGAGAAATTGTCAAAGACTAGAGGAGACTAGGCAGACACAACTAAATGTAATATGGTACTCCAGACTGGCTACTAGAACAAAAAGAGGGCATTAATAGAAAATTGGTGAAATCCAAATAAAGTCCAGAGTTTAGGTGACAGCAACATGCCAAGGTTAGTTTCTCCATCTTGACAAATCTGCCATAGTAATGTAAGATGTTAATGATGGAGGCAACTAGGTGAAGGGTAGATGAGAACTCTGTATGACTCCTGCCACTTTTCTGTAAATCTAATATTCTTCCAAAGTTAAAAGTTTATCAAAAAGAAAGCAGTACACTCACAAGCATATATACTCTATGATTCAACTATATAAAATATACAAATAGAGACAGATTGGAAAAGTAGTGGTATTGCATTACTAGGGGCCATTAAATATTTTTTCCTTTATTACTAGCATGTTCTTTTAAACTTCCTAGAAGACCCAGGACAGCTGGGAACACAGGCCCTTCACTGAGGCAGGAGAATCACATGAGCCACACACGATATCCACTGGAGGAGACAGAAAGTCTGGGAGTGTCAACTGAATCGAAAGAAAAGGAAAGCAGAGATGACAGCACACCAGAAGTGGCAGAATAAGCAGTGCGTCTAGCTGGGAAATACGTACACTACCTCCTTCTACATCTCAAAAATCATCTAGAATGTTAGAGTGATTTTCTGGGTCAGAAGGAAGACACGTCTTCATTTGTTAACTTCTAGATTTGCATACCGACTTATTACTTTAAGCAATTTAATTGCAAAAGATAAAGAAAAAGATATGACGCATCATCAGGAGAAAAGTCAAGAATCCATGTTTAAATTCAGTTACCTTATGTAATCGAAGGTATACATGAGCCGAAGAGAGTTTGTCCACATGAAACCTACAAAGAATGAAAACCACTTTTAGCAAGAGGTACAAGACAATTATCTCCTCAGGCCACATGCCATTTAAAGCATTCTGTTCTAAAAAGTGTTCACTCCATGCCTGCCACATGTGAAGCATCATGAGGAGTATACAGCAGAGTCACCACCTCCAAAGGGCTCCCCATCACCATGAAGAGGTACGAGAAACACTGAGTTACGGAGCTGTGAGTAAGTGCCAAGATGAGCAGAGATACTAAATATTAACTTGCTGGGAAGGGTGATTTTTCAAGATATAAAAAGAACTCTCAGTGACCAAAGACTTCATGATTAAAAAGGAGGCAGTGAGATTTGCTTGACCCCTGACTGAAGCATAGGACTTAGAGCAAAACCAAGGAAAGGAATTTCAGGTGAAAAGAGTGGGGAATGAAAGAAGTCAGTGAGTCTCCAATGCTGCCAGCCTAGGAGATTAGCAGAACCACAGTTTGGGGGAAACAGATGACAGTTTTGTTTGTGACATCCCAAATTTCAAGTGATAGCAAAACAATCCAAAAGAATGTTGAATAGAGAGCTGGAAGAGTGAAGTGGGGCCTAAAGATGCTAAGCAGAACACATCATTAAATGGGTTACAATTCAATAATGTAACCCAATAATTCACAAGCCCAGTAGTTCATCCAGCCGTATGTTCTGACAGTGATACCAATTTATGTCTCTTGGGTGAGCACTGTCCTTTATTGACATTGTCCTAAAAACATTCAGAATGTCCCCTGTCCCTTAAATTCACCTTTCATTATGACTCTATCATCTATCAATTTAATTAAACCTTTTAAAATCTATGGAACATTCAAGATATGAGATTTTTGTTTTCAGTTCACCAAATGAACTTGACTTTCTCTTTCCAATACCCGGAAATGCCCCCCTCAGAATCCCAGCATCACACAACAAACAAGGTTTGTGATTCTGTTAACTTTAGTTGATATGGTTTGGATTTGCATCCCCACCAAATCTCATGTCAAACTGTAATCCCCAATGTTGGAAGTGGGGCCCGGTGGGAGGTGACTGGATCATGGGGGTGGATTCTTCATGAATGGTTTAGCACCATCCCCTTGCTGCTATTCTTGTGACAGAGTTCTCACGAGATCTGTTAAAAAGTGTGTGGCCCCGGCACCCTGCTCCTGCCATGTAAGACAACTCGCTTCCCCTTTGCCTTCCGCCATGATTAAAAGTTCCCCGAGGCCTCCCAGAAACAGATACTGCCATGCTTCCTGTATAGCCTGTCAAACCATGGCCAATTAAACCTCTTTTCTTTACAAATTACCCAGTCTCAGGTACTTCTCTATAGCAGTGTAAGACGGACTAATATATTAGTCATACTGCTTCCTTGGTCCTTACCTTTCCAGACTGAAGAATGTTCAGAAAATCCTAAAGAGGCACCATTACATCCCATTAAATTTCTCTAGCCATTTTCTTAAGCACTAATAAATGTTTCAGAGGTGAAAATGGTCACCTTCACACCCAGTACAAGATGTAGACTGTAAGATTCTATATAAAAGTGCCCTCTTTATGGAGGTTAGTCATCTTGCTATTCACTCTGAATACAGAAAAATATTAGGCACTATTGGCACAGAGTCTATGATGACTCTAGGTTTTACTCTTAATCATTAGTAATAGCCAGAAATGGACATAACATCTTATCTTATTTGACTTATATTTCTCCAAGTGGTTCACTTATTCATTTGCATTCCCATGTGAGAGAGTCAAACTAATTATTACCTTCAGTTGGACATCTTCCAGCCAGAAAAACCTGTTTTTCGCAAATCTAAAAATTACATATCTCATTACCGTCTTTCAAAATCATAGGAAAATATCACACTAGTAACCAAGATAACTGAGAAGTAACTTCTCCCATTCCAACTTTTATTTGCCTTAAGCCAGTTCTCTATTTACAACGTCTCCTTCCCCATGGGCCTACAGTAGATTGCATTCTGATTTTTCTTACAGGTCTCTGATGTAGACTTTTGTCAAAAGAAACACCCAAATAATTCAATATATATTTAATGATATCATACATAAGGAGAGAAAGAACCAAAACACACACAGGAATATCACTGCCAAAATACAGCAACTTTACCAATATACACCAGTTTCAGGTTTGTATATGATAGATACACCTCTACAAAGGGCAGGGGAGAATGGATGAAAGTATAAGAGAAAAAAAAAAATCCAGCTCTATAAACAATCTTGAGCAAGTTTCCTTAAAAAAGAAACAAACGACTTCTCAAATCTTTCTAAACGTTTACTCAGAGTTTAAATTATAACCATAGTTCCCTCTTATCCTTGTTATCTTCCTCTCCCTGTTACCCTTTTCTGAATGCAGAGACCAGAAACTTCCTTAAATGAGCATTAAACTGTCTGAGGATACAGATTCAGGGCCCTGGAGCTGGGCTGTCCAACTACTTAAAGCGGAGTCTGTGGAAATACTAATCATTAGGAAGTCTGGACACAGTAAATGCACACTATTTCCATTTTCCTACATTTAAAGATGAATTTAGGGCTGACCACGGTGGCTCACGCCTGTAATGCCAGCACTTTGGGAGGCCAAGGTGGGCAGATCACTTCAGTTCAGGGGTTGGAGACCAGCTTAGCCAATATGGTGAAATCCCATCTCTACTAAAAATACAAAAAAATTAGCCAGGCATGGTAGTGGGTGCCTATAGTCCCAGCTACTTGGGAGGCTGAAGCAGGAGAATCACTTGAACTCGGGAGGTGGAGGTTGCAGTGAGCTGAGATGGCACCACTGCACTCTAGCCTGGGCCACAGAGCGAGACTCTGTCTCAAAAATAAATAAATAAATAAATATAAGCCTGGTGTGGTGGTGCATGCCTGTAATCCCAGCTACTTGGGAGGCTGAGGCAGGAGAATAGCTTGAACCCAGGAGGTGGAGGTTACAGTGAGCCAAGACTGCACCACTGCACTCCAGCCTTGGTGACAGCGCAAGACACTGTCTCAAAAAAAAAAAAAAAAAAAAAAAAGGTGAATTTAGTTCCATTCTCACTGATTCCTAGGAAAACCCTTTGCTTAAAAGAGCCTTTTCCGGGATAAATTCAGATGCTGACATTCACAGAGGTAATGAATGATTCAAAAGCTCCACAAAGTGAAGCAGCAAACATCCCACTCTGGAATGGTGATCAACTCAGGATCATTCTTAGCACTCCCTAGAATATGTCCAAAATTGACAGCTAGAATGGGTTTTGAGGTCTACACCTACTCACATCACACCTCAAGTGTAGCTTCTGAAGGTAAAAGCCAATCACATCCAACAAGAGTCATTCATCTCAAGAATATTAAAGGGGGTCAAAATGGGCTTCTCGGTATCTGTAGACCAATTTGGGAAGTACTAACCTTAATGAAATGAAAAACTGAGGTCATAATTTATTGGAGGTGGATTGTAAACTGGAAATTTCTCTTCCATTTATTTAATTAAACAAATGAAAGTCAGGTAGAAGACTGTGGTACACTGATTTTCAGGCTGCATCTGATTATGTAACCTTCTCTATGCAGCTATTTATGCCTCAAACCTGATAGGTCAAAAATTTCCATCAGCTAACTGCCTAACAGGTGCATGAGACCCATGAGAGTCTAGAGATAGCTGGCCTTTAAAAACAACTGAAAATCATCCAACTGCAGGTAGCAGGAGCTCAAAATGAAGATAACTGTGATGTGGCCATTGTAGGGAAATGTCCATGGGGACTGTTTCCACACTGGCAGAGAGTCAATTAGGAAATCAACAAATATTTACTGAATACCTACTATGTGCCAGGACCTATGCTAGGTACTGGTAACATAGTAGTTAATGAAATAGGTGATCATTGTCCTCATACAGCTTACTGTCTCAGGCCCTAGGAAGGCGGGCAGCCCCAGTCTGGATGTTTTCAGCATTGCACACTGCCCACTTGAGGCAAGAGAACACCAAGCAGGGTTTAACTTGAGGTCATATTTGGATTTAGAAGACAGGCTATTGTGCTGGAATAGGGACCAGATTTTAAAAAGCCTTTAAAATTCCTTTGTTCCAGCTGGGCGTGGTGGCTCATGCCTGTAATCCCAGCACTTTGGGAGGCTGAGGCAGGTGGATCACCTGAGGTTAGGAGTTCGAGACCAGCCTGGCCAACACAGTGATACCCTAGTCTCTACTAAAAATACAAAAATTTGCCAGGCGTGGTGGTGGGCGCCTGTAGTCCTAGCTACTTGGGAGGCTGAGGCAGGAGAATCTCTTGAACCCAGGAAGCAGAGGTTACAGTGAGCCGAGATCGCGCCATTGCACTCCAGCCTAGGCAACAAGGGCAAAACTCTATCTCAAAAAAAAAAAAAAAAAAAAAAAGAAAGAAAATTAAATCAACTCTACTAAAAAGCAGCAGCCTCACTTCCATCACTAGAGGGAATTATGTGAGGGGTCTGTGTCCACATTTAGAGAAAAGAGGTCCAGAGACAGCTGCAGCAACAGCCTGGGAGAAGAAAGGAGTTGAAGCCAAAAGAGTAGCAGTCTGGAGGAGACAGAAGCAGTGACTTAGAACCAGAGCCGGAGCCAGTAGCAGACAGAGCAGACCCGGTCAGTTTCTCTTAACCTTAATTTCCTCATCTGAAAAAATGGGCATAATAATATCTATTTCACAGGGTTGTTGTGAAATTAAATGTACTACTAGAGGTAAACACTTAGTAGTATTTGGCATATAGTTAAGTGCTTGATAGATGTTCACTATCATAATAAAGCAAACGGGACCCAGGTGCCTTTATCTTCAGGGATAACATTTGGTAGGAGGTATGAGGAGTCAGGAAGATGATATCCCACTCCATAGGCAGGACTGTGCTTCAGAAGAGAGACAACACGGGTCAGAGTCAGTGGTAGAAGCTGAAGATGAAGAAAAATAAAGTAAACCAGGTGTGAGAGTGTTATAGGACAGAAGCCCACGTGTTCATTAAAGGTCCCAGGTCTGAATGGTAGAAGTCTAAATGGTGTTCTAAGACAGAGAAAAGAATTCAGCTTAAATGAAGCCTTTTTGTTTGGTATTCTTTTTTTTGGACTGGGTTTTGTGAGCAAAATAAATTATCTCAAAGGGAGACTAAGAAAGTATATGTTGTTATTTAAAACAGTTTGCATATATTGTTTTAGAGAGAAGGCGTTGGGATTGGATGAAGGCAGAGCTAAACTCATCAGGGAGTTTAGAAGACAAAGGGGAACAAGTGTGCTTCCTTTAAAGTTGGACCGGTCAGAACCTCCATCTATTCCATCTGCATGGATGCTTGTATCTATTTTCTTCATTGCTTCATGTGAAGTCTTCATTTTTCCACTCAAGAACAGCGGCCTGAATATTTAAGTGAGGTGTGGTCTCAGTAACTTACTGAGGCGTGGAGACAAAAGGAGGAAAAAGAAGGCCTGTGTCCTAGAGGGCTTTGCTGTCAAGCCTGAGATCAAACTCAAAAACATCATTTCCAACTTGCAAGGTAATTAGAAATGAAGGGAACTGGCAGTCAGCTGTGTACCCCTGAAGACCCATAAACCACAGTACAAAGCACGATTCTAGTTTGAGTGCTTGGCCAAGTCTAAGAAAGGAAACGATGATCTACAGAGAGCAGAACTGAAATTGTTACTTACCAGATATCTTCAGGCCAGCCATGCTTGATCAGATCTTCATCTGCAATGAGACATGAGAAAACAAAGAAACAAAAACTGTCAAATGAAGATATGCCAGCATTTATAAGTTAAGAATGGGAGAAATGTCAGCTCCTTCCACAAATTTCTCTCTCCCTCAATGAAGAAGAGTTAATTCAGAGGCCTTGATGCTTGAAAATACAGAAAAAATAATAATAATTTTCAAAATTGGACAATATAGACCTATAATTTTTATAAATTTATATAATACTTCTAATCTAAGGCTCAGATATTACTTCTATAAAACTAACACTGACAAAACAACGCAGCCACATTAGATGTTTCAGAAAATCAGCTCACCTAATAATACTTAAACATTAAAATGATCTTGCTGAAACTTTAATGCAATATTTTACTTAAGAAAAATAAATTGATTATAAAATTAAAGAAAATTTAAAACAAAACAAACACTAGAAGTATAAAAAGAAAATAAAAATCACCTAAAATTCTATCCATATGGAAATAAAATACCAGAAGAAATAGCTAACAGAGTGAAAAGTAATTATCTGGGGAGGTAGAGGGTGGGGTGGAACATGGGTATTAAGAAGTATTTTTTTTTTTTTTTTGAGACAGAGTTCTGTTCAGTCACCCAGGCTGGAGTACAGTGGCGCGATCTCCGCTCACTGCAAGCTCTGCCTCCTAGGTTCACACCATTCTTCTGCCTTAGCCTCCCGAGTAGCTGGGACTACAGGTACCTGCCACCACGCCCAGCTAATTTTTTAATATTTTTAGTAGAGACGGGGTTTCACCATGTCAGCCAGGATGGTCTCGATCTCCTGACCTCGTGATCCACCCGCCTCGGCCTCCCAAAGTGCTGGGATTACAGGTGTGAGCCACCGTGCCCGGCCGGATTTTTTTTTAATTCTAAGCATTCTATTACTACTTAACTTTTTAAACTATGTATTTATTAGATAAAAATAAAAATAAAGTTCTTTGGGAACAATGACCACCTAATTCTCTTATATGAATAAACTTTTCTATTGTTGGCCCTTGGGTTGTTTCTAATTATAAAAGCTTCAATAAATGTTTTAAATAAAGTTGTCCATATTTCTGATTATTTCCTTAAGGTATATTTCTAAAAGCTAAAGTATTCGCTCAAAGTGAATGCACATTTTTTAAGGCTAATATATATCACTACATAAAGGTTATATCAACAAATATTTCATATAGCCATATTAATAATTGGTAATAATTCTGTTTAATACAGAAGTATTTAAGTATTAAATGCCAATTTAAAAATTGTAAACGAGGCTGGGCACAGTGGCTCACGCCTGTAATCCCAGCACTTTGGGAGGCTGAGGTAAGCAGATCACCTAAGGTCAGGAGTTTGAGACCAGCCTGGCCAACACGGCGAAACTCCGTCTCCACTAAAATTACACAAATTAGCCAGGCATGGTAGCACGTGCCTGTAGCCCCAGCCACTTGGGAGGCTGAGGTGGGAGAATTGCTTGAACCCAGGAGGTGGAGGTTGCAGTGAGCTGAAATCACGCCAGTGCACTCCAGCCTGGGTGACAGAGTGAGAGACTGTCTCAAAAAAAAAAAAAAAAAAAAAAAAAAAAATTGTGAATGATTCACATGTGATGATTTAAAATGTACCCAAGAAAGTATGGTCTATATAATTTGAATGGGGTATTTACTGTCCAGAAAAGGAAAAGCAAAAGACACATCTTGGGTGAAGGCACTCATAACAACTGTAGACACCATAAGTTTTCTGAAAGGCTTTCTAATGCTTTCAGTAGGACTGAGCAAATAGCCAAAAGGTAAGCAGAAAAAGGAAAGAGAAATTTAAAAAATCTCTTTCCCTCAGTCAGGCAAAGTTTGGCTCCCTGATGACACCTGCTGGCTGATAAAAAGAACAGACCTGAAAGCTTTTCAGTGAAAGTAAATCATTCCACTTAAATTGATGGTTCTAACGAGTTCTTGGTCTGAAGTCATAAAGACTATTAGAAATAAATGCAATGGGCTAGGAATGCCAGACAATGGGGTGATTTAGAGAAGTAATGTCCATTCTTACAAGGCAGCCTAGGAAAAGTTGATACCTCCAAATGACTCTAAGAGTTCCTAGGGAAAAAGTGTTCCATACATACATACACTATTTCAGACAACAGATTCTCGCTCTGTCACTCAAGCTGGAATGCAGTGGCATGATCACGGCTCACTGCAGCCTACCTCCCAGGCTCAAGCAATCTTCCTGCCTTAGCCTCCTGAGTAGCTAGGACAACAGGTGTGTGTCACTATGCCCAGCTAATATTTTCTTTTATTGTTGTTTTTTGTAGAGACAGGGTCTCCCTATGTTGCCCAGGCAGGTCTCGAACTCCTGGGCTTAAGTGATCCTCTCGCCTCCGCCTGTCAAAGTGTTGAGATTACAGGCTCATGTGAGCCACCACGCCTGGCCTCTTATATTTTTTTCTACATAGGTTTTAATGACAGCAAAATGCCACTCCAGAGAGCTCTAAAAATATCATCTAAATTTATACCTGTGACATAAATTATGTATCTAGATTTGTATCTATATATTCCTACAACAGACATTCAAAGGATTCCACAATCTAGTCCATCCTAACCCACTCCTCCACAAAGCCTTCTCAGCTTTCAATCACATTTACTATCTCTCATCTGTCTACTTCTACAGCATTTACTATTCATGTTACTTCATTTTGTCTATAGTTCTTAAAAAATAGACCTTACTTTTTGGAGTACATTCACAATAAAATTGGGCCATGCTTGTTTTTGTGTGTAAGTCCACCTGAATGCTGTGAAAGCGCAAACTAAATCTTCCTCTTTGGATACCTGACACAGACTAGAACATGGTCCCATAAAGAGAAGCCCCCAGCAAACAGTAAATGAACAGAGAAGGACAGAAGAGACATAGTGGGAATGTCACTGGCACAGCTGCCTTAGGCTGGCACCACTCCTAGCCCATCCGTGTGAACCAGAATCAAGGCAGCCCTTCACACCCCACCCACTAGGTTGCACAGTGCAAAACCCGCACAAGCATATGTGGCAACTAATTCTGCTTTAGTGCTTCTCAGTAATCTAAGCCTCAGGTTCCCCCTCTTGATATGGTACAAAGAAAAACATATTTGGATTTGTATTCACGACAGATAATCATGATTCCTGCTACTCCACCTTATTGTTCAACATAACATAGGGAGACAGCAGCACCTCCTCAGCTACATAAGAAAAATGCTTTAATAGTCAATGTTACTTGTGATGATTTATGGGTAAGAGAAATATAAAACTCAAGTATTAATATGCTGCAGACTGCTTCACCATTAAGTCACACCCAAAGTTAATGTCATAACTTTATTATCATGAAAACCTACTCTTTTTTTAAACTTTAGTTCAAATTTATTAGTGGGCCAAAAAATTTATTTAGCAGATTGAGATTAGCTTTCAAAAATGAAATAAAACAGAAATAGTAAAAAGAGGGAATAGCAAGTAGTATGAGTAATTTCTGTAAGTTTTTGGTTTAGCGATAGGAACGTGTACATCAAAATATAATGTACTTCATACTAAGAAGAGCGGTCAACGAAGTTTGAAAAATACTAGGATTTCTTAACTCAAAAAGAGCATCTTCAGCCTCAAAAGCCCCAGTAAGTATGTTTTCACTAATTTCACTAATTTAACCATTTTAAAATGGTTGTAAAAAATAGATGGGTCAAGCTCGGTGGCTCGTGCCTGTAATCCCAGCACTTTGGGAGGCTGAGGCAGGTGGATCACTTGAGGTCAGGAGTTCGAGACCAGCCTGGCCAACATGGTGAAACCCTGTCTCTACTAAAAATACAAAAATTAGCCAGATGTGGTGGCGCATGCCTATAGTCCCAGCTACTCGGGAGGCTGAGGTGGAATAATTGCTTGAACCCAGGAGGCGGAGGTTGCAGTGAGCTGAGATCACGCCATTGCACTCCAGCCTGGGCAACGGAGCAAGACTCCCTCCCAAAAAAAAAAAAAACAGAAAATGATCTCCAAAGTTCAAATCACAGAGGATTTTCTTTAATTTGAAGTAAACAGCAAAGTTTAATCTCTGATTCATATTACAGTAAATCAAGTAACAACACAATACTTCTTGTAAAGTGTAAGTTTCTAATCAGCAACAGATGGACCAATTAGTTCAAATATTATTTTATACAATTAAATTCTAGGAAAGTTAATCCTTTGGAGTTCCTTATAATGGATGAGCTTGTTTTGTTTCTCACAAGCTAGTTTATCAAAGTAGGTGAAAACTCAGAACCAACCTGGGTCGGGGGCATGGAAGGTGGTGACAGAGACATAACACTTACCTGCTGAAAATTTCAAAATCAAATGCTTTTGAAAACTTACTTTCATATTTATCTTTTCCCATGTAAATAGTGTAGGCAGATGAATTAACTAAGATAAAACAAAAATAAAAAACAATTAGTAACTTCATTACCAACAAAATTGTTTCACGTGAAAAACAAGTGACAATGCTTCCATTAGGGGTTGGCAAACCATGGCTCATGACCCAAGTCCAGCCTACCACCTGTTTTTGGACAGCCCTTGAGCTAAGAATGGTTTTTACATTTTTAAAGGGTTGGAAGAAAAAGCAAAACAAAGAAAAATAAGCCACAGAGATTGCAGGTCACTCACAAAGCCTAAAATATCTACTACCTGGCCCCAAAAGAAAAAGTTTATCATCCCTATCAATAGCTACTTTCCTACTTTCTCAGGGTTACAGTTCAATGGTATTGCCAGTCCAGTCCTATACTTTTCCCTTCAAGATTAAAAAAAAGAAAAGAAAACTAAACCCTACAACTAAGTTCCTATGTTTATGAAAGTTTTATTTTGCATAATTTTTTTAGCCAATATTACCCATCATATTCCAGGTGTGCTGCAAATTCTAACAGGCTCTCTATTGCATTCAGGGAGACCATGACTCTCCAGCTTCTAAACCAGTGACTCTGACCCCTGATCTACATTAGAATAATATAATTATGTCCCAGCTTCACCTCAGATCAACTAAATCCAAATCTACAGTGGGCAAGAGTGAGCATTTGTGTTTTCTAAAAGCCTTCCAAGTAATTCTAATGTAAGGTCAGGGTCAGAAACAACTATCCTAAATCAAGTAGAATCTTCTGGGTATGCCTCATCCTAGAAATGACATTTGCTTTACCAAGGTAGTGTTTTTTGTTTTTTTTAATTTTTATTTTTTTTTTTTGTTTTTCTACCAAGGTAGTGTTTTATTGCAGACATCCCTGAACTTGGATTAAAGTTTCCTACTGAAATTATAACTGAGTGCCAGGTTTCAAAGCTAGTCTACCAAAACTTGTTTGATCCAATTAGACTAAACTCCTGAATTTACAGACACTGGGCCCTCAGGCTACAAAGCCTGCGATGGAGAAGTACTGAAGCATAAATATACACTGAAGCAAAGTACCGATAAGTGCAGGGTTGGGCTGGACAGTCTGTTGGCTATGACTCCACAGCACAGAACACACACATGTACCTGGAGCCCTGAAGGACAAAGAGCAATATGCTCTCCTAAATTAAAAAGTCTTATATCAGAGAGATTTCCTGTACTTTCAGTAATGAAAAGTTTCTTAAATGATCAATCCTAGTTGCCTTTCTTAGGGGAGAAAAAACTAATTCCTTTGTTTGACATTTATAATAACTAAGTACAGAAGTAGTTGAGAAAAGTACCTTGAAAAAATGTGTGCATTGCCAAGTTTACAGAAATGCTTGTCTATTACTGACCATTGTAGTACCTCGATCAGGCCTTAGTGTAGCACGTAACAAATGCCAAAAGGGTGGGAATAAAACTAAAAAGCATTTCAGATTCTCTCTGAATGGCCTGGCAATAGTTCAAGTGTATACCCTTTCAATCCTATAATGTCACTACCTATAATGTCACCATAATAGAGTACCAAAATACTCTACCAAGCAATAATCTTTTTACAACCTAAACACCCCTTAATAGAGACTCTTTAGATATATTACAGATTTGAACATCCATAAACAAAATACCATGTACCCATTAAAAAGAAATGGCAGGTGAAGAAATTAAGTACCAGAACAGTATTTTTGTGTATCTATATATAAGAAGATTCAATTTATAAAAAATAAATTATAATGGTATGTATGTGTGTATACACACACACATATACATGTTTTATTTTTATATAAGCACATACTTATTTATATGTATGGAAGCATAAACATTTTTTAACAACAGTTATCTTGGTTAGCCTGCTATAAAACGTACAGATGGCTTTTGTAATTAGAACAGAATTTTCAAAATAATGATATAGGCCAGGTGCGGTGGCTCACGCCTGTAATCCCAGCACTTCAGGAGGCTGCGGTGGGCCGATCACTTGAGGCCAGAAGTTTGAGACCAGCCTGGTCAACATGTTGAAACCCCATCTCTACTAAAAATACAAAAATTACTGCCAGGCGCGGTGGCTCACGCCTGTAATCCCAGCACTTTGGGAGGCCGAGGCAGGTGGATCACAAGGTCAGGAGATCGAGACCATGCTGGCTAACACGGTGAAACCCTGTCTCTACTAAAAATACAAAAAATTAGCCGGGTGTGGTGGCAGGCGCCTGTAATCCCAGCTACTCGGGAGGCTGAGGCAGGAGAATGGTGTGAACCTGGGAGGCGGAGCTTGCAGTGAGCCGAGATCTGGCCACTGCACTCCAGCCTGGGCGACAGAGCAAGACTCCGTCTCAAAAAAAAAAAAAAAAAAAAAATTTAGTCAGGTGTGGTGGCACACGCCAGTGATTCCAGCTATTGGAGAGGCTGAGGCATGAGGATCGCTTGAACCTGGGAGGCAGAGGTTGCAGTGAGCCAAGATTGTGCCACTGCACTCCAGCCTGGGCGACAGCAAGACTGTCTCAAGAAAGAAAAAATAACAACTGACATAAAATATTAATAAAGTTAATTTATTAATTAACCAAGCTCTCTAAGATACAGTCAAAAGAATAACAGAGGAATGTTTTGACGGTTGACTTATTAAATGAGGTGATTAAGAAAATGACCATAACAAACCTAAAGTGAGGGGCATTCTACAAAGTAATTCAACTAACAATGCCATGATGGCTCAAGCCTGTAATCCCAGCACTTTGGGAGGCCGAGACGGGCGGATCACGAGGTCAGGAGGTCGAGCCCATCCTGGCTAACACAGTGAAACCCCGTCTCTACTAAAAAAAAATACAAAAAACTAGCCGGGCGAGGTGGCGGGCGCCTGTAGTCCCAGCTACTCGGGAGGCTGAGGCAGGAGAATGGCGTAAACCCCTGAGGTGGAGCTTGCAGTGAGCTGAGATCCGGCCACTGCACTCCAGCCTGGGTGACAGAGCGAGACTCCGTCTCAAATAAAAAAAAAAAAGAAAGACAAAGACTGAGCAACTGCTCCCGATTAGAGGAGGCTACAGAGTAATGACACCTGAAGAATGCAACAATGATTTGTAAGGTATTTTTTGTTACAAATACATCATTACGACACTAATGGGAACTGGATAAAGCCTGTTCATTAGATAATAGCCATGCTGCAATGTTAATTTCCTAATTTTGATAATGAAAAATGTCTTTTGAGAAGAGAATGCCCTTGATTTTAGAAAACAAATCTGAAGCATTCAGGGGTTAACTGCAACTTACTAACAAATGGTTCAGGAAAAAGGTGTGTGGGAGAGAAAAAAATACAGAAAAAGAGAAAGGGAAAAAGAAAGACAAGGCATGTGGTAAAATGCCAGAATTTGTAGTCACAGTGGCTCACGTCTGTAATCTCACCACTTTGGGAGGCTGAGGCAGGCGGATTACTTGGGCCCAGGAGCTCAGGACCAGCCTGGGCAAAATGAGGAAACCTTGTCTCTATAAAAAAAAAATTAAAAATTAGCTGGGTGTGGTGGCTAAAGTGGGAGGATCACTTGAGCCCAAGAAGTTCAGGCTGCAATGAGCTGTGACTGCACCACTCCACTTGCCACTACATTTCAGCCTGGGTGACAGAGTGAAACTGTCTGAAAAAAAAAAAAAAAAAAAATTGGGGTACTCTGGGAGAATATACACGAAATCTTTTACTAGTAACTTCTCTGAAAGACTGAAATTATGTCATAATAGAAAATTAGTCTGGGCACAGTGGCTTACACATGTAATCCCAACACTTTAGGAGGCTGAAGCGGGAGGATCACTTGAGGCCAAGAGTTCAACAACAGCCTGGCCAATATGGCAAAACCGTCCCCACTAAAAATATAAAAATTAGCCAGCCGTAGTAGGGTATGCCTGTAATCCCAGCTACTCAGGAGGCTGAGGCAAGAGAATCGCTTGAACCTAGGAGGCAGAGGTTGCAGTGAGTCGAGATCATGCCACTGCACTCCAGCCTGGGCAACAGAGTAAGACTCTGTTTCAAAAAAAAGAAAGAAAAGAAAATGAAAAATATAAAGGAACATCATTGCTGCGCAACAAGTCTGAATTAAGTTCCTTTCCATGTTAAGAAGGAAAAGTAAACTGAATTATTCTTGTTCATTTGTTATTCTCATCTAAATAATATGGCTGACTAGTACTGGAACTCATTATTTGGAAGACACATGACTTACGGGTAGCAACCAATCCAACTTCAGAGGTGATCTGATTATTTCACAATTTATAGAACAACCTACTTTTAGGTAGATGATATTAACAGGTATTAAAAGTACAAGTGGACTTTGAGCCAAGTATCTATAATCAGATGGTCTTGAATTTGACATATTAGACTAATGTTCAATTATTCCCTTATGAGACAACATGAAAGAATGAAAATGGAACACATTTTAGTCACGTATTAATCTTAAAACGTAAAAGAACAACTTCCTATGACGATTTTCTTTCCATTTTAAAGAAGTTTTTATGCAGTAAAAACCATCAGTTAGTTGAAAACTTGGCAAGCCATACAAATTCATTTCCTGAAGATTCTATATATTTGTTGTTTCTATACTGCCAATATGTAAAGTTTTATTACTATTTTACTGAGAAAGTTATGATTTTTCCATTAACTTTGCAGTTTTAAAAGATCAGCTACACAAGCGCAGTTTTATTACGCTTAGAGGCCAAATACTTTTCTAACAGGAAACAGTTCTGATATTATAATGGGAGTCAATGAAAAAAAACAGGACCCACAAATCTAATGAAGCATTTTGCTCTATTAAGGGCAGCTGTGTATGTGTGACTAGCACTTAAAGAATTTAGAGTAACTTTAAGGGGAATAGAACAGCATCAAATACATTCAGTACCTACACACCCTGCTTGTATATGTTTTTCCGTTGTTGGGTTTATATGGATATCTATGTTGTTGAAGATTTACGAGTGGAGAAGCTATAAAGAGATGCCTGAGTTGCCAAGAATGAAAATGCTTAGAGGCCTATAACGGTATATGATTTTTCAGGCTGGTTTTGAATTTTGTTTCTAGTAATTTTAATAATATGGGTAAAACAAACCAAATGTAGAGAGACAGAGACATAGCTCACGGCACACACTGTGGAAACCTAAACTACTGAGAAAAATAAGGAGATGTCAGTGTGATGACGGTGGAAGAGTAGGGTCTGTGAGTTACAACTTACCTGGGCCTCAATTTTATTTCTAAAGAGAAGTACCACCTTATTCAAACCCACACAAACAACGTGGAACTAGTTTCACTTAAATCTTACCTTTTGGCCGAGCATGGTGATTCACATCTTTAATTCTAGCACCCTGGAAGGCCGAGGCGGGTGGATCACCTGAGGTAAGGAGTTTGAGACTAGCCTGGCCAACATGGTGAAACCCCATCTCTACTAACAAAATACAAAACTTAGCCGGGCATGGTGGCATGTGCCTGTAATCCCAGCTACTTGGGAGACTGAGGCAGGATAATTGCTTGAACCCAGGAGGTGGAGGTTGCAGTAAACTGAGATCACACCACTATACTCTAGCCTGGGTGACAGAGGGAGAAGCCATCTCAAAAAAACAAAAAACAAAACAAAACAAAACAAAAACTCACCTTTTGTAATTCCAGAATTTTGGGAGGTCGTCGAAGTGGGCAGATCACTTGAGCTCAGGAGTTCAAGACCAGCCTGGGCAACATGAAATCCCATCTTTACTAAAAATACAAAAATTAGCCAAGCATTTTGGCTGGTGCCTGTAATCCCAGCTGCACCAGAATCACTTGAACCCAGGAGGCAGAGGTTGCAGTGAGCCGAGATGGTGCCACTGCACTTTAGCTTGGGTGACAAAGCAAGACTGTCTCAAAAATAAATACATAAAATAAATCTCACCTTTAGGCCAGGCGCAGTGGCTCACGCCCGTAATCCCAGCACTTTGGGAGGCCAAGGTGGGGGGGGCAAATCACTTGAGGTCGGGAGTTCGAGACCAGCCTGACCAACACGGAGAAACCCCGTCTCTACTAAAAAAATACAAACTTAGTCAGGCTTGGTGGCACATTCCTGTAATTCCAGCTACACAGGAGGCTGAGGCAGGAGAATCGCTTGAACCCGGGAGGTGGAGGTTGCAGTGAGCCGAGATCGTGCCATTGCATTCCAGCCTGGGCAACAAGAGCAAACCTCCGTCTCAAAAAAAAAAAAAAAAAAAAACAACTCACCTTTAGTATATAGAGTAGCAACAGAATAGACAGTGCTATGAGTAAGAAAAAAATGGCATTCATTTATTCAACAAGCATTTATTGAGAACTACTAGCCAGTCACTAAGTTAGGGAAACAAGTACAGTAGTCCCCCCTTATCTGTGGGGGATGCCTTCCAAGATCTCCAGTAGATGCCTGAAACCAAGGACAATACTGAATTCCATATATAAAGGGACTTGCCGCATAATGATGTTTTGGTCAGCAACAGACCACACATACTATGGTGTTCCCATAACATTATAACGAAGCTGAAAAATTCTGATCACTATTGCCTGATGACCTGGTAGCCATCATAACACTGTGGTGCAACTCACTTTTTCTAAGTTGAGACCCGTTTAAGCACACCAATACCATTGTGTTACAACTGCCTACAGCCATTCAGCACAGCAACGTGCTGTACAAGTTTGTAGCCTAGGAGCAACACGGCATACCGTACAGCCCACGTTTGTGGTAGGCTATACCACAGGTTTAAGTATACTGTACCGTGTTGCTACAACAATGAAATCGCCTAATGGAGCATTTCTCAGAATGTCTTCTTGTCATTAAGGGACGCATGGTACTGGTATTCCCTATACATATATACCTATGATAAAGTTAATGTATCAGTTCGGTGGAGTAAAAGATTATGGACAACTAGTAATAAAATAGAACAACTATAACAACGTATTGTAATAAAAGTTATGTGACTCTGCTCTCTCTCTCCCTCTCAAAATATCTTATTGTACTGTACTCACTCTTTTTCTTCTTGTGATGATGTGACCACGGAAAGCGAAACACAGGACAAGTAGGGACTACTGTAAAGAGAGCCTGTCCACGCCCTCAAGGAGCTTACACTCTAGCTCAAGCAGACACCATTTAATACCACGTGATAAGTGCAATGTCAAAGGCATACTTGGAACGTTAAGTGGGTTCCAGATAAGGAACAGCTAAGCAATCTTGGGGTGGGAGCCAGGATCAGGAAAGGCATCTTGGAAAAGATGGGCCAAAACTGTCTTAAGGGAATTAGCTGGGGGCTGACTTTAGGAAAGTGGAATAACAGGAACAGAATGAAACCAATTCGGAACATGGCATTTCCTGGGAACGAAAAGCACCCTTTCCTTATCTGTCAAAGATAAGTCAGAAGCATTATCACAGGTCACTTCTGAGATCTGGGACATCAACTGCCCAGGGAATGGCTGGGTGGACATTCCAGGGTCTTTTTATTGTTTTCTGTTGCAACCGAGACCCTACAACCCCTTCCTGAAAGGGTAAGGCGCACTTCCCTTAAGAAAAAGTTGTTAGCAAGTGTGTCCTTTCTCACGGGAGATAAATTATCAGGGTGCAGCCAGAATAAAGGCCGCAGATGGAAGATGGGAAGAAGACTTGGGATAAGGTGTGTGGAGGAGCCCACAGGCTCTGGCCCAATTCCAGGGAGTGACGGGACGTCTTTCCGATTGGAGAACGAGAACTCCCCGATACTAATACAGCAGTGGCATCGCCCCTCCGCGCCCCCCACGCCATGACGAGGGGACGCCGGGGGAAACCCTGCAGTTGTGGGAGGGACAGACGTGCTGGGGGAACGAGAGGCCGCGGGAAGAGGCACTCGCATCGAGGAGGCATTTTAGGGCGAGGGTCAGGCGCAGCGGCGGACTGGGGGTCCCGGCTTCGGAGCCCGCTGTCCAGCAGGGTCCCGGAGGGCGCGGCGCCCACTCACCGCTGCTGCTGGTGAAGTAGAACACCATGATCACGGGAGCGGTGCGGTGACTCCACCGCGGAGCAGCAGCGCTCAACTCACGAAGCTCAGGATACCAGACTCTCGGCGGCCGCCTGGTCCTCGGAACTCCTCCGTGCATGCACTTCCGGCGGACGTCGGGGAGCGTCATAGCGCCGGCCGTGGGCGCCATCTTTAGTCTTGGCGAGGCGAAGGGTATTGGCAAGGAGTTTGGTTCAATGATTTGTGGGTTAAGGGAAAGAGGCTAGGCATCTTGGGCACATTAGTTAACCTATCTGTGCTTCACTTTCCTCAGCAGCGAAATGAAGATGATACTAGAGCAGCTAACTCACAGGATATTTTTTAGGGTTAAATAAGTTAATGGGCGCCAAGGGTTTAGAACATAGCACACAAGCGAGTTGTTTCTAATACTCACCGGGACAATATACCTCTTGGGGATTGGACTGTGTTCTGGCTTAAATCGAAGGCCTGCCATCCCAAACCTCTGAACCTCAGAGGTACTCCTGCTGTAAAGTAGGAATAATCATACTCATGTAAGGCTCCTGCAGCACTTAGTTTTGCCCTGATTATTTCTCTTGAGAAAGCACTTTTATCTGAGGAATGTGAGTCCTTTTAAATTACTAGGTCTGGAGAGGTATTAAAATGAGACCCCATCATGTTCTACTATCTCCTTGAGCTATATATTCATCTCCTGAAACTACCTGCTTCTGCCACAAGTAGCTACCTACTAACCTACCACTGTCACACAAGACACTATGACCCACACCCTACAGCTTAACAATGTCTAGCCAATCGCTGATGCATGTAGTTTCTATAAATGAGAATGCTTGACAGTTGTGTATCAGCCCACTTCCTGTCCTCTTTTTTCGTCTTTAAAAACCTGCTTGTAGCAAAGGCCGGACAGAGCTCATATCCAAAGCTACTGGTGGAGGGTGGGGGGTCGGGGGGGGGTGGAATCTTCTGGGCAGCTGTCTCCGCTTTAACTCAAGCAAACTCAACATTCTTATTTTTTTGCCTCAGCCTTTCCTTTTAAACTGATACTCTTAAATCACTCTCACTGACTTCATTCTATGACATTGAGGGCATCACTTAAGGAAATTTATTTACGTGCTCGCTTTGACAGCATGTATACTAAAATTGGAATAATACGGAGAACATTAACATGGCCCCTGCTCAAGGATGACATGCAAATTTGTGAAAATTAAATTTGAAAAAATAAACATAAAACCCTAAACTTATTTGAAACTAAAAATGTGCCAGAAACACTGTACCAGGAGCTAGTGACACAAAGATAGTAACAATAGCTAACAATAACCGTTTTAGGAACTTTCTGGTTTTCCAAAGTAAAAATTTAGCTCTGTTCTGTAAATAGCAATTGTTTTGGGGTTCTCAGTTGTATTACTTGTAAAATGGGAATGGCAATAGATATTAATACCTTATGGATTGTGGTGAGAAGTAAAAGAAACAAAACATGTAAAGCATCTGGCACATAGCAGGTGTTAAGTTTTATATTTTAATTTTAAAAATAAAATAGTGAATAGAAACCTAAAGTTACTGATTTAAAAAGTGAAACTAGCTTCAAATGTGAAAAATAAGTGCATTCAGAATCTTGGAGAGGCCTTTATGTATTTATTTATTTATTTATTTATTTATTTATTTTCGAGACGGAGTCTTGCTCTGTCGCCACGTTGGAGAGGCCATTTTACAAAAATTTCTTACCCCAAGTGACCCCAGAATGTACATCGACGTCAACCGGGCCGAGAACTACAATTCCCAGAATGCACCTAAACAAGGCACCGGGAACGGAGCCCGGCGTTGCTGCAGGGAATTGTGGGTGGCGTGGTTTCCCTCAGAGCTTTTCACCTCACCAGGGCGCGAGAATCTTGGAAACAGCCACCAGGGTGGGCGGGGTAAGGGCTGGTGCTCCACCAATCACCGAGCCAGTCCCTGGAAGCGTTGAGCCGTGGCCAATCGGAACGCAGCGGTCTTCCTCCTAGCCTGGCGCGCGATAATTTGAAGACGCTCACGGAGCAGCTGGCTGGGCTGAGGAGAGTTTGCTGGGTTCTGAGGCGCAGGTAACCTCTGAAGTAGGCCGAGGCAGAGCTGTGGAAGGCTGAGGCGAGGGGGAGACCTTGTGGGACGTGGGGACGAATGTCACAGGAAAAGAGCTTTTGCTTGGCGCTCGGCAGGTCCGCGACCCCGAGACCGAAGAAGCCACTAACCCGTTCTCCACGCTCACAGGCGCCGGGTTTCCATCTTCCCGACGTCGGCGTTTCCTTGTTTTGGGTTTAGGGTTTGTTTGTTTCCCTGACCGGGTTCAGGGTTGGGACGCTTTCCTCTCCTACCTTTCCTCGCTTAGCCGCAGAGGGGCCATTCCTTAAGCCGCAGCTCGACCTGAATTCCCAGAGACCCTGGCATTTCAGTTCATTTATTAATGGCTTTGAAATAACGCTTGTGTGCTGCTTTGGGGAGAATTTCCCTGATGCCAGGGAAGGGGAAGGAAATGAACTCTGACGAGCCACATAGCCGCCTGCTCGTGCATTCTTGCATTTGTTTTCAGCAGCCTCACGACTTTAAGAGATTTTTATAAAAAGGGAAGCAAACGGCTTGCTCCAGGCTCCTCAGCTAGGAAAATGGCAGAGGACTGTGCTTCACCCATTTTCTTGCTGGGCTCTGATGAAAAGTTACAAACGGCCTCTGCCTTCATTGAAGGCTGTTGAGATGGGGAAACAAGAAGAAAATGTCTTAAATGGACTATTAGGGAAATATAGGGTGCCATGGAAGCAGAACAAGCGCGTGTAACCCTGGGAGGGGTGGAAGGAGAGCAGTGGCGAGGAAGGCCTCCCGGAAAATAGGGTTTTAACTTGGTGTGAAATAGACTAATTAAAGGGGGTGTAATTTTGATAAAGCGACTTTTAATATTTTGATGAATGTGGTTATTGTCATTTCTTTTAGGAATTCAATAAAGAAAATGGCAGCTGTTACTCCAAGGAAGAGGAAACAGGATTCTTTGAACTGTGACAGGTGAAGCTCAGCCTACGAATAGAAACTCTCAGAAAAATCCACCTTGTCTCTCTTGTTCTCTCCTATTTTCTAAAATTTTTGTTCTTCCACTAGCCTACTCCTTGTGGCTACAGTGATAACCTGATAACCTATATTCTAATTCTAGCTAGGAAATACATTAAGTTTTCATAACGAATTATTTAGTCCTTTTCAAGGGAATCAAAGAAGGCTGTTTTTTTGGTTTTTGTTTTTTTCTTTTGACATAGAAGCAGCCCATTGAAGAAAGCTATTTTCTATGGCTAAGAAATATACCAGATTGGCTATTACCTTGTTCCTTTCTATTCCCCTATAATATTTTACATAGTGTCTTGCATACAGTTGATGCTTGTCTGGAAACAATTCTAGAAAGTTTGTGTACTCAGATATTAATTAGTCTACCTAGGAAAAGCCCCAGGGGGTCAGTTCATTACAGACAAATATTATAGGGGACTTACAGACAATAGAGCAAAATATATGAGCTATCATTTATATATGGCCAACACATAGAAATAGATTTTAAAACACATGCGTATATGTCTAGCAAAGCTTCTTTGTGTATGGTATTTGTTTTCATGAACATTGGGCTCTTTGGGAAGATATTTGAATGTTTTATTTGATAAAGACAATTTGAGAATCCTGTTAAACTAATAGAAAATTGTGTGTATGTTTGGGGGTACATGTATTAATATGACCTATAAGTAGAGCTTATTAGCAGTAGATTTATGTAAATTTTGACACAAAATAATCTTAATGGACTTTTTTTTTTATAGCCTTTTACACTTCACTGAAAATCTGTTTCCATCACCTAATAAAAAGCACTGTTTTAATCAAAACAGTGATAAAAATGAAGAAAACCTGCATTGCTCTCAACAAGGGCATTTTGTTTTAAGTGCACTCAAAACAACTGAAATAAATAGACTGCCATCAGCAAATCAAGGCTCACAATTTAAATCTTCTGTGTCCACTGTATCTTTTTACAACCAAAATAAGTGGTACCTCAATCCACTGGAGAGAAAGCTAATAAAAGAGAGTAGATCTACTTGTCTAAAAACTAATGATGAAGATATATCTTTTCCCATTGTGACAGAAAAAATGCAGGTAAAACCAGTCTGTTCCAAGAAGAACAACAAAAAACCACAGAAGAGTTTAACTGCTAAGTATCAACCAAGGTATAGACACGTCAAGCCTGTATCAAGGAATTCTAGAAATCCCAAGCAAAATCGAGTAATCTATAAGCCAATTATGGAGAAAGAAAATAATTGTCATTCAGCTGAAAATAATCCCAGTGCTCCTCGGGTTCTAAGCCAAAAAATAAAACCACAAGTTACACTCCAGAGTGGAGCAGCATTTTTTGTTAGTAGAAAAAAATCCTCTCTTAGAAAATGGTCCCTGGAAAATGAGCTGTCACGGGGACTCACCCAAAAGAATAAATCAGAAGTGATCGAAGATTCTGATGTAAAGACTGTCAGTGAAAAAAAAGCTTTTGAGACAAGGCAAGTGCCAAAGTGCTTGATCCTAGAAGAGAAATTGAACATTGGACTAAGTGCAAGCAGTAAAAATCAAGAGGAATTAATAAAGGTAAAGCTAAATATATCACTTTAAAAATGGCTATATAATAAAACTTTAGTATGACATAGCTGAATAAAATTTTATTTTCTGGACTGCTTTTATAAAGCCAGATAGCAGTGTTTAGTTATTGTAAGGAGTTTATTTATTTATTTATTTTGAGATGGGGTCTGTCTTTGTGACCCAGGCTGGAGAGCAGTGGCACAAATACTGCCCACTACAGCCTTAACCTCCTAGACTCAAGTAATCCTACCAAGTAGCTGGTACTATAGGTGCACACCACCTCACCTGGCTAATTCTTGCATTTTTTTGTAGAGGCTGGGATTTCACCATGTTGCCCAGGCTGGTCTCGCACTACTGGGCTACAGTGATCCACCTGCCTCACCCTCCCAAATTGCTGGGATTATGGGTGTGAACCAGTGCACCTGGCCCGGCCCCATTTTAAGTTCTCAATAGGTACATGTAGCTGGTGGCTACCATATTAGACCATGCTGGTCTAGAACTTCTATTGCTGATCTCCTGTCTATAACCTTCATCAGAAAAAAAGTTGGGTTCTGTGGGGCAGCTAGGGGCAGAAAGCCACTGAAGCAGCCTTAAGAAAGGTTGTCTCCCAGATCAGGGCTTCCATGTCTGTGGTGGCTTGTTTATATACATCACAACCCTTGTAGCTGGAGAAATGGTAGGCTTATGTGATACCCAGTACACTCAGGCTTATAGTCATGTCTTTCCTAACCCACCTCTCATCATTGCCTTCCTCACTCACTTCTCTCAAATTCAACCCCAGTTCATATCTCTTGTAATCACCTAAATTTCAAACCTCAGTGGCAAAGATTATAAACTGGTGGCCAGTAAACCAAATCTTGCCCATAAATGTTTTGCTTGGCCTACATAATTTTAAAATTGGAGCCAAAATTATATATACAAAATATATATATACAAGAAATTTCTGGTGTCTCATGAAATATTGAAAGCTGAGCCTTCATTTCTACATGGCAATAATCAGCTGAATATCAGGCTGAGTATCATACCATTTGACAAATACGGGCTCTTCATTTCTCTAAGTCAGTGTATATCTATTTAGATCAGTTTAGTTTTGATAATTTTACTTACTGCTGCCCTTGTAAGGCATTTAAGTTTTTAGTCCTCACTGTAAATATTTTTTTTTTCCTGTTTATCAGATATGGCCAAGTAGATTGTTAAATGCGATAGGCTCTTGCTGGCTAAGCCATGACAGTCTAATTTTACTAATTCATTTTCTGTTTATATCAACAAAACACTTCTGTGTCTTGATAGGGATTTTGATTACAAGAGTAAGCTTTATCAAAATTTATTAAACTGTGCTTTATACCTATACATTTATATGAAAATTACGTTTTTTGAAAGTTTGGGGCATAACTCAAGCTAAAATTGTCTCAATCCAGTAAAACAAAGGAAGAATCTGCAGTTTCCCCATGCATCTCCTGATGATGATGATGATGATGATTTGGTACAGCCTGGTGGTGTACCAAATGAATGGTGACCTGATGAGTTCTCTGTAAGCAGTGTAACAGAGAATTCTGTAATTCTCTTTTCTGTCTTATTTTCATTTTCTTAGCTTCACTTGACGGTTTTGGTATTGAGTTAGTTTTCAGTAGTTTGGGAGGTTGGGCTTTTGTCATTTTAAATTTGTGGAAAGGGGCTATGCTCTCTCAGGATACTGATAAATACCCATGTCTAGAATTCACCTCTCCTAGCTAAGGGCGAATCTGATTTTCTGTTTTTTTTATTTTTATTTTTATTTTATTTTATTTTTTGAGACAGAGTCTTGCTCTGTCACCCAGGCTGGAGTGCTGTGGCCGGATCTCAGCTCACTGCAAGCTCACCCTCCCAGGTTCACGCCATTCTCCTGCCTCAGCCACCCGAGTAGCTGGGACTACAGGTGCGCGCCACCACACCCGGCTAGTTTTTTGTATTTTTTAGTAGAGACGGGGTTTCACTGTGTTAGCCAGGATGGTCTCAATCTCCTGACTTCGTGATCTGCCCGTCTCGGCCTCCCAAAGTGCTGGGATTATGGGCTTGAGCCACCGTGCCTGGCCTGTTTTTTTATTTTGAGACGGCTCACTGCAACATGTGCCTCCCGGGTTCAAGCAATTCTTCACCTCAGCCTGCCAAGTAGCTGGGATTACAGGCACCTGCCTACATGCCTGGCTAATTTTTGTATTTTTAGTAGAGATGGGGTTTCACCCTCTCGGCCAGGCTGGTCTTGAACTCCTGACTTCGTGATCCACCTGCCTTGGTCTCCCAAAGTGCTGAGATTACAGGTGTGAGCCACCATGCCCGGCTGGTGAATCTGATTTTCATGAGGATGCCCTTTCCCCAACTCATGGAGCCCTGAAAAGTGTTAAACTGATGGGTTATCCCACCTCTGCTGGGATATTATGGTTTTGAGTAGTAGAAGTTGTACTTTAACCAAGAGGTTTTTCCTTTTTCCCCAAGCCGTATATTCCCTATATTCCCTAGTAATTCCCAAATTAGTATGAGGGAGATCTGTCAGGATTTTTTCTACTTTGCGTTTCCCACATTCCTGCTACTCTCCAGTGACTCTAGAAAGTTATTCTTTCCTTAGCTGCTCATTTTAAAAGTTCATGGCAAAAAGTTGTCCGTTTCCAGTTTGGTGGCTGCTGGGGAAATTTTTGCCATTTTTACTGACTTTTTTGTGCATTTCATTATGGAAGTGATGGTCTGTAATAATTCTGCCGTCTCTATCAGGAAGTATAACACGTTTTTGAGAGGATGACATTACAACATGTGTACTCTGGCTTTTTTTTCTTTTGAGATGGAGTCTTGCTCTGTCGCCAGGCTGGAGTGCAGTGGCATGATCTTGGCTCGTTGCAACCTCCGCCTCCTGGGTTCAAGCGATTCTCCTGCCTCAGCCTACCAAGTAGCTGGGACTACAGGTGTGTGCCACCAAGCCCAGCTAATTTTTGTATTTTTAGTAGAGACGGTTTCACTGTGTTAGCCAGGATGGTCTCAATCCCTTGACCTCGTGATCCACCCACCTCGGTCTCCCAAAGTGCTGGGATTACAGGCATGAGCCACCGCATCCTGCCATACTCTGGCTTTTAAAAGATAATGTACATGTGGTGAATACAGGGGAAGTTTTCCTAAAAATAGTTTGACGATTGAAAATCACATTATGAAATGTAATTCATAATAAACCAAATATTTTGTTTTAGAAATAGATCTGGGATTCATTCACTAGAAAACAGTTAAAAATTAGATTTGTTCCTTTTTTTTTTTTAACCTATTTTCAGGATTCATCAGATGACAGAGTTTCGTCAAAGGAACATAAAGTTGATAAAAATGAGAATTTTCCTTCAGAGGATTCTCTTGGTGAGAATAAGACAAGTAAGAGAAAACTAGCATGAATTTAACTACTTAATGCTTTATTACATATGTTATATAATAATAATTCTTATAATAATTTTTGGATCTTTCTTTCTTCAGTAGTGTGCCTGTAGTTAGTATCTTGGTTTTTATCTCTGTGACACTGTTTTCTGTAGTAAAGCAGTGCATTGCATTTTGAAAAACAAGAAACAAGATCCTAGGTTAAAATTGTAGACAAAATATTAGGCTTAATTGGTCTATGGCTGTGGCCAAGTTACTTAAGCTCTCTAGAGTTGAGTGTTCTCGTTAAAAAATCATACCTACTCTATCTTTCACCCAAAACAATGTAAGTTAAACTATTATGTGTATTTGTGATCAAAGCCCAGTTGTGAGCAGAACTTACCAAGTCTTATAAATGACACTGAAATTAAGCATCAGGAACCATGAGATTTTTGTCTAGGTTTACTGCTAATTAGCTGTATGATCTAGGAAGAGATCTCTAAAGAGTTAAAGTTAATATTTAAATTCCTGTCAGTTCTGAAATCCTATTCCTAATTTATGCTGTCAGTGTTCAATTAAATAGCTTACTAAATTATGAATACATAAAGCTGTTTATGATTCTGAGATGTGATGCTAATAACTAATATTTACTGAGTGCTGAATATATATCAGGCAGTGCTAAGTATTTAGTATACGTTATGTTTTTCATAGATTGTGCTCAAAGCACTGGTACAATAGAACATACAACAGAAAAACAATGCCATCTACTTACAATAGTTATAAATTTTTCTTTTGAAATATATTTTACCATCCTGGTGAACACGGTGAAACCCTGTCTGTACTAAAAATACAAAAAAATTAGCTGGGCGTGGTGGCGGGTGCCTGTAGTCCCAGCTACTCGGGAGGCTGAGGCAGGAGAATGGCGTGAACCCGGGAGGCAGAGCTTGCAGTGAGCGAAGATCGCGCCACTGCACTCCAGCCTGGGTGACAGAGCGAGACTCCGTCTCAAAAAAAATAAGATATATTTTAGTACATTGTCTAAGTCAATTTAAAGAAAAATAGTGAATAAAAATGATACAATGGTATAAGGATATGGCAGAAATCATGAAAGTTATATAAAAAGACCAAAAGTTTATTACTTAATAACTACAGTGTATCATTTAATTCTCCCAACTACTGTAGGTCCTGATATGCCCATTTATAGATGAGGAAATGGACTTGGGTTAAGTAACTTACCCATAGCAGCTCAGACTGTCACCTGCCTTGGTCTTATTTCTAGAGGAAGAGCTCTAATTATTTTTCAGTGCAAAGTTAAAGTTTGTTTTTTTAGCTCACTCTCAACTTACTATTTTCCTCAAATCAGTCGCTGTTTTAACTTTGGTCTTTTCTTTTAATAGACTGTTTATTTTGCCATAATTTTAGATTTACAGAAAAGTTAAAGTACAGAGAATAGCAGTGTATCTCTTACCCTGTTACCTCAATTCTTAACATCTTATGTTATAATACCTTTGTCAAAACTAAGAAACTGGTATTGGTATATAATTTTTTTTTTTTTTTTTTTTTTTTTTTGAGATGGAGTTTTGCTGTGTTGCTCAGGCTGGAGTGCAGTGGCACCATCTCGGCTCACTGCAGCCTCTGCCTCCAGGGTTCAAGCATTTCTCCCGCCTCAGCCTCCCAAGTAGCTGGGACTACAGAGCATCTACCACCATGCCCGGCTAATTTTTGTTAAGATGGGGTTTCACCATGTTGGCCATGCTGGTTTCAAACTCCTGACCTCAAGTAATCCACCCGCCTCAGCCTCCCAGAGGGCTGGGATTATAGGCATGAGCCACTGTGCCTGGCCATAAACACTAGACTTTATTTGGAGTTTACCAAGTATTGGTAGTAGTATATTACTGTTAACTAAACTTTATTTGGAATCTTCTATTAATGTTTTCTTTCTGTCCCAGTATCCAATCCAAGGTACTGTATTATGTTTAAATGTAATGTGTTTTTAGTCTTGTCTGTGACATTTTCTGTCTTATTTCTTTGTTTGCATATTGCCAACTGGACGTTGATATCTCCAACTCTAATCTAGTACTCCAGGATTTATTCTATCCTTTTTTCATCTGTAACTTCCCTCTCAGACAGTGAGGAACTTAGTTCCTACTATTCACTATTCACCTACTTACTTGTTCTGTCCCAGTAAACATGTAAAACAGTTTCGTAATTGTTAATTCATACCCCTGTGAGAAATATATTAACCAATTAGAGTGCAATTTTTTTTTTCTCTTTGAGACAGAGTCTCACTCTGTCACCCAGGCTGTAGTGCAATGGCGCAATCTCAGCTCACTGCAACCTCTGCCTCTAGGGTTCTAGCAATTCTCCTACCTCAGCCTCCCGAGTACCTGGCATTACAGGTGTCTACCACCATGCCCGGCTAATTTTTTTGTATTTTTAGTAGAGATGGAGTTTCGCCATGTTGGGCAGGCTGGTCTCGAACTCCTGACTTCAAGTGATCCACCTGCCTCGGCCTCCCTTACCTTTCATCTCATTGTTCATGTTGAGGTTGAGATGAATCATATCTAATTCAGTCTCTTTTTCTATATGTAATTATTGCCGAAGTAAGCTTTTGTGGAATCCTGTATCAACTCATGCCATTCTTTTCTAAATGTGGTATCTTTTCAATTTTTTCCCTTTGTGGAATTCCATATATAGTTAAATAATATATATATTAAATAATATACATATTTTCTAGGATTATAGGCGTGAGCCACTGCACTCGGCCTAGAGTGCAATTTTAAGTAGTGTCTTTTTGTCTTTATCCTTATAACTTCTAGTTAAAACACCATTTGCTGAAGTTACTTAGGCCAGCTTCTCTTTTTCCCCCACCTCCTTTGGTGTCGTTATGCTGTACAGTTCTAATATAGTTAGGTTCATTTCTCACAGTATGCATTCCATCTTAGGCTACCTCAATAGCCTGGTTGATATTTATACATATTTTTTCCTCATTTGATATACATTGAAGTTCATTCTTTGTGATTTTTACAGTTCTGTGGGTTTTATCAAATGTATAGAATTATGTATTAGCCATTACAGTACCATACAGAACAGTTCCTTCACCCTAAAATTTCCCTATGGCTACATTTTGTTGTTACTGTCCTTCCCCGCAGTCCCGTGGCAACCATTAATCTGCTTTTTATTTCTATAGTTTTACCTTTTCCAGGAAAAACATTATACATATGTATCCTTTGGGGTCTGGCTTATTTCACTTAGTAATACATTTAAGGTTCATCCATGTTGTTGGATATATCAGTAGTAATTCCCATTTATCACTGAACTGTTGGCATACCATAAGAATTCTTTATATATTCTGGATACAAGTTTTTGATCAGATATGTGATTGCAAATATTTTCTCCCCTCAATCTGTGGCTTGTCTTTTCATTCTCTATTTTTGTAGAGCAAAATTTTTAAATTTGGTAGTCTAAATTAATTTTTTATAAATGTATTATGCTTTTGGTGTTGTGTGTAAAAACTTATTACCCAATCCAAGTTCATGAAGATTTTTCCCTAATATTTTTTCTAGAAGTTTTCTAGTTTTATGTTTTTACTTTATTATTAATTTTTTTGTAGAAACACAGTCTCGCTAAGTTGCCCAGACTTGTCTTGAACTCCTGGCCTTAGGCGATCCTCCCGTTTTTGGTCTCCTAAAGTGTTGGGATTACAGGCATGAGCCACCATGCCTGATCATAGTTTTACATTTAGATCTGTGATCCATTTGAGTTAAGTTTACATAAGGTTTGAATAGGTGTAATTTTTTTTGCATGTGGACGTTTAATTGGTCCAGCACCATTTGTTGAGGACTGTTTTTCCTCCATGGGATTACCTTTGCCTCTTTGTTAAATCTCGATCTTGAGTAGTATTTTGTCTTAATTAACCTTTGAAATCTTATGAATTAAAGCTTTGATTTTATTTGGTAATACACATTATCACAATTTTTCCCCTACCAGTTTCTCCTAAGTCCACTGTCTATCCAATCTTCAGTGCATCTTCAGTCAATTCAAAAAGGTGAGAATTGTTACTGTTTTAAAGTTCAAGCCTTATGAATTACACAGGTCCTCTGGGTCTCTTTTTCAGTCTCGTGCTACTTAATTTGGGGAGTTTTTTTTTCTTCCTCACTAAGGGGAATAGGAGAATAATATTGAGAATAGGGTGATGAAATCAGTCCCTCATGGAAACATAAGAACTTAAGAGTTGAGAGATGGAAAAGCTCTTTATATGCTTGAGTAAGAGTAATTGCTAACATATAATACCTTACCCGTAATAAGTAGCTTTTGTATCTATTATCTTAATTTTCACAACAAATTTGAAGGTAGATACTATTATTCTATTTTTAGCCTAAAAAACTGTTAGTAGTTTAGCTACAGTTGCACAGCTATTAGATGCCAGGACCAGGACTAGAATCTATATCTGAACCAAATGCCCATTGGGTTATATTGCCTTCCCTGGGTGATAGTATAGTAGCTACAATTTAATAAGCATTCACAACTTCATGATGTAGGTACCATTGTTACCCCATTTTGTAGATGAGAAAGCTGGCTGGAGGAGTAAGTAACTTGCAGCAGCTTAATGTTATCATAAAGTGTAGCTGAAGCTACCAATATCGTATTCAAAACTAAAGACTGCAATGGGGGAGGCACGGATGGATAGGGAGCATGATAGGCAGCACAGCTCTGAAAAAGTAGTTTCTTATAGTCTAAACATCTTCCTAAGTAGCTTTGATCCTTCTCTCTCCATTTGATTATAAATAACTCCAGATATTAACTAAGGAACTTCCTGGCTACATTTTCCTTACTCTCAGAGCACCTCACCTTAAATTGCCTCAGTGACTAGGTTGAGTGGGCAGCTTTTCCTCTTCAAAAGTTTGTTTCTAGTTTTTCTCACCTTTCCCATTTTTCACCTGTGTTGTCATCTTTCATGACCGTTTATTGAAGATGGGAGCTGTCTTAGTTCATTTTGTGTTGCTATCACAGAATACCATGGACTAGGTAATTTATAATGGACAGAAATTTATTTGGCTCACAGTTCTGGAGGCTGAGAAGTCCAAGATCAAGCAGCCACATCTGGTGGGTGCCTTCTTGCTGCATGATCCCATGGCAGAAGGCAGAACAAGAGAGCTTGGCTTGCAGCCTCACGTCCTTCAATAATCAACATTAATTCATTCATGAAGGTGGAGCCATCATGAGCTAAACACCTCTTATTAGGCCCCACCTCCCAGAACTGTTGCACTGGAGATTAAATTTTCACACATAAATTTTGGGGGACATGCTCAAACCATAGCAGAAGCCTACCACAATTAACTGATAAAAGTGTATACTAATTTAGTCTAGTATAAAGAGACAGGCCAGGGTCTGTGGTTCACGCCTGTAATCCCAGCACTTTGGGAGGCCGAGGTGGGTGGATCACCTGAGATCAGGAGTTTGAGACTAGGCCAACATGGTGAAACCCCATCTTTACTAAAAATACAGAAATTAGCTGGGAATGATGGGGCATGCCTATAATCCCAGCTATTCAGGAAGCTGAGACAGGAGACTAGCTTGAACCCAGGAGGTGGAGGTTGCAGTGAGCCAAGATCACGCCACTGCACTCCAGCTTGGGCGACAGAGCAAGACTCTGTCTCAAAAAAAAAAAAAAAAAAAAAAAGACAGTGGGATACTATTTGTTAAATAATATGATATTGCTCTTTTTGTAGACTCCAAAATGTCAGTTATCAGCAATTTGAGATTTAATCTGTTACTTCAGATAGATTACAGATTCTCAAAGTGCTTAGTCTCACATTTGTTTTTTGGTTTTTAAAATTCATTCAATGAACATTTAGAGAGTATCACATGCTATTGAGCTATACTGAGTTCTAGAGATGTGAAGATAATTAACGTGGTCTACTATCGAGGTTATGGTTAGAGGAGGGTAGACATTTAAACAAGTATAGTATAGTGTTAAACAATTGCTAAAATGGAAGCAAAGAGGTGGCTATCACGCATGCAGGGTCAGGGAGAGCTGAGTTAGCAAAGTCTGCATAAGGTGAAAAGGGTCAGTAACTTGGACAAGTGTTTTTTCATACTGTAGGTAGCAGCCCATTAGTAGTTCGTCAGACCAGTTTAGGGTGTCATATCTTGTGACAGTTACTATGGGACTGAACGAAGGTGGACGAACACAGAAATGAAGACAAAGACAAAAGGATCTTTTTAAAGAAGGGGTTGGGAGCTTCTTGCTTCTAGTGAGCAAGGGCCCTGAGCTTCTACAGCCTTTCATATTTATTGGATAGAAACAGCAGGGAGGAGGAGGTAAAGGTCAGCTGCATGATTTATCACAGGTTCACATGATTGTTAACAAGCTTCAAATGTGCCTGTAGATAATGGCAAGAAACACTGTGCCTGGGCATGACTGCCCTCAGCATTCCTTCTGGGTGGCAGACGCAGTTGGTCAGTTTGCCAGCAACCTGCATTCATGAGAACAGTTTGCTGTTTGCTCATATGGCCTCCAGTGGTATACTGAATTGGTCACAACGCTCATTCTTTGGGCCTCCAACAATAGCATTTATTTTTAGTGGAATAGTGTATCTCTCACACAGCAAGTATATTTAGTGAAACTTTGGTTTTATGTCTGTACTAGTCATGTGAAATGTATTTCTTAGCATAGCTTTGTCAAGTCAATTTGAAAACTACTTATCAGACAAATGGTAACAAGACGGCTTGACTTAGCTTAATGCAGTAGAGCTAATGCTCCACTTTTTTTTTTTCTACTTTATCAGGTTTTTTTTTTTCCCTTGTTTGAACCTCTTTGGGCACTAGGGTTTTGGTTTTTTTTTTTCCTTATTTACTTATACTCTTTAGGGATTTCTACTCCTTTGGTCCCTGGAAAACCAAGGTCCTTTCATTACAAGGCAAGGGTTACAAACTCAGTACCTACAGAACCAGCAGGCTGGGTGGAGACTAGGGCCAGCTGAAGAATTGCCCACTTAAAAGGGGTTGTGCTATTCCAAGTTCGAACTTGTAGATTCTTTGATGGAATAGAGGTTTAGTGATCTTACAGTGTCTCTTTTAATATTGGAAATACACATTTTTAAGTGAAATCTCTAAATTTTAAAATATTGGAGGCTAATCCAAAGTTTTAAATAACATATGGGTCAACCAAAACATATCTGCTAGCTAGATTTGGCCTGAGGGGCTCCGGTTTGCAACCTCTGTAAGTCAATCTCAGCATTCTTTCCTAATAGGTAAAGGTTGTCTCAACTACATCTATCCAGCCTAAATTTTTTTTTTCCTTAAGAATTTCAGAGTAGTGAGATGCTGCTTTTGGTATAAGGAAAAGCAAATTTAGTAGCTTCATTGCCCAGGTAAAACGTTGCTGGGTCATAATATGATGGTGACTCTGATTTCCTGTGGATCTGTGAAGTTCAGTATTATACTTATTTCCTCCAGTACCTCAGGAATTTCTTTATAACTGTATAGGTAAATATTGTCCTAAGATTTGATAAAGCAAAAAAATCTTTTTTTAAAGGGTGAAGTCAATTTCCAAAGTGTGCATCTGTGTGCATTTGATATTGTAGAAGAAAGTCCCTGGGACTTGGAGTCAGAGGACCAGGATTTGAGTGTTAATGCTGCCCTTTACTAGTTACTTTACCTTGAGTAAATTACTGACCCTCTCTGAGTGGGCCTCAGATTTCTCATTATTCCTGTCCCTATTATCTCATCAAGTTAATGTCAGAAAGCACTAAAAATTGCAAGGTACTCTGTTAAATGTCTGCTTTATTTCCCTTGTAATTCCTCAAAAATTATAAATTTATATATTTATCAACTTATATATCAAATTATGATATTTATCAAATTTATATGATATTAATCAACTTTCTGTGTCAAGATCTTTAGGTGAAGAACAGCTTTCTGTGGGATCTATCAACTTCTTGAAACAGACCAATATCCAGAAAAATGCTAATGCCAGAGATACAAGTAAAAAAACAAAAGACCAGCTCATCATTGTGAGTAAATTCAAAACAAAGCTTCTCCTATCTAGCCCTTTACAGAAAAACTCCTGTATTAGACAGTTCAGAACTTGGTATTTTCAATGGCATTAAGCAATGTTTTATGTGACAGAATGGGAGTTATAGGTGGTGACACTGAATATTCTTGAATTTTATCTGTGCTTTTCCTGCACTTTATTTTTTGTCAATTCTTGAGTCAAATAATTTTGATATTCTTTAAGAATAATTTAATATTCTTAGCCACTTAAGGAAAAATATTGTATAATATAGAAGTCCTAAAATTTTTGCTGTTTTTGAAATAAGGCTTTTTCAGGTCTTTAAGAGTTTCATTAAAAAGTTCTGTTGTTCGTTTTAGCTATAATTTCCACAATTTAGTCTTATTGCTTCTTAGAACCATGGGTCTAGTAAAGAATCTTGTAAAAATAAAAGAATCTTTGGTTTTTATAGTGTCCATTCAAATAAACAATTCTCTTCCATCGATTTATTGCATTTTCAGATCTCTTCTCCCCCACCGCCCCAGCCAAAGAGATGGAGTCTCACCATGTTGCCCAGGCTGGTCACTAACTCCTTGGCTCAAGTGATCCACCCACCTCAGCCTCCCAAAGTGCTGGGATTATAGGCATGAGCCACTGTGCCCGGCCTGATGTCATTTCATTTTGTTTTGGGGGAGGGAAGGAGGATATAGTAACCAGACTTTCATTTAGTTTTTCTCTTGTGTCAGCAGAAAAAAAAAAATTAGGTGAAATTTGAATGAATGGTTATAGGAACTTAATTTAGAGCTATTTGTGCTATATTTAAATGGGCTTCTTTTTATACCCCCCAATTATAGGATGCTGGTCAGAAACATTTTGGGGCTACTATGTGCAAGTCTTGTGGTATGATATATACTGCTTCCAACCCTGAAGATGAAATGCAACATGTACAGCATCACCACAGGTTTCTGGAAGGAATCAAATATGTGGTGAGCCAAAAGATAGTCTTTCAGTTTGTTCTAGAAGTAAAACTGCTTTAAAAGAGGCATTTCTTTTCCACCACCTAGCCTGAAAAGTTAACTTTTAATGATGATGTTTCAAGCTTACCTTCTCAATATAGGATAAATATTTTGTAAACACTGCATTCTGAGCAGAGCTGAACAGTCAAGATATACAAAATTCAAAGACCTGAAGAGATACCCTCTTCCCACTATAGTGTTATCTTTATGGATAGCCTTAGAAAAAATAACCTTTCCATGACTTCTCCAGGTTTTTTCTGAGAGGAAAGGTCCCACCCATTCATTAAATACCTTTCAAGTCCCAACACATCCTATCATTGGCCCTACCTTTATGATTGTACCTGCTACTCATTCCTTTTCCCCTATTTTTATTGCCATAGTTAATACGTTCACAATGTTTTTAGCCTGTTTATTGAAACAGCTTGCTTTCTGGGTTCCCATAGTGCTACCAGAAATAATGTTTTAAAACATAAGTCTAGGCTGGGCGCGGTGACTCACTCCTGTAATCCCAGCATTTTGGGAGGCCAAGGTGGGTGGATCACCTGAGGTCAGGAGTTTGAGACCAGCCTGCCCAACATGGCGAAACCCCGTCTCTACTAAAAATACAAAAAATTAGCCAGGCATGGTGGCAGCCACCTGTTTATCCCAGCTACTCAGGAGACTGAGGCAGGAGAATCGCTTGAACCCAGGAGACAGAGGTTGCGGTGAGCCGAGATTGCGCCATTGCACTCTAGCCTGGGTGACAAGAGCTAAACTCCATCTCAAAAAAAAAAAGCCACAAATAAAACATAAGTCTAGTATGATTCTACATACTTCTCAAAAGAAAAAGTTCCCACCAGCAGTTTGGTGCTCTTTAATCTGGCCCCAACCTTTTCTATATATATGCATATAAAATATATACAAAAGAGAAAGTGTATGTGTGTATAATGTAAATTCTTGCCCTCTCTGATATCTCTACATCAGCCAGAAAGTTCTAAAACATAGGTTCTGACATTGTCTGCTTCACACTTGACAGCTTTCTGTTGCACTAGGAATAAAACCGAGACTCCTTACCTTGGCCAGCAGATCTCTTCATATCTGGCCCCTGCTCACCTTGTCGCATGACACAGTCCCTCTCCAGCTCTAAGCTCCTGCCACTGGAATAAGCCACATCTCTGATGAAGCCAGACTATACTATATTGGATTTCTTTCTTTAATTTATGGAAACATACTGGGCGTGTTATCTTTTATATATTTTGTATGTTAGTCCTGTGTTACAAATACATTCTCCCTGTCCCTTTTTTTAAGGTTTGAATTTATATTTTTGATATAGTAATACTTTCACATGATTCGAAATTCACAGAATGCAAAAGTATATCCAGTGAAGTGTTTCTCCGTACCCCTTCCAGAAACCTTGTTCCTCTATCTATAGGCATCCAGCATTCACAGGTTCATCTATATCTTTCAGAGATATTTTCTGCATATACAAGCAAATACCATTACTTGGATTTTTTTTAACCTTTTTATGGTGTATATTGCTACAAAGAAAACAAAATTTTTATTTAGCTAATTTGTGACCTTTGGTTTCTTAAGTCAGGAACATCATCTCAGTCCCAAAATTAGTAAGAAGTTTTTCCTATATTTAAAAAAATGTATAGCTATAAATTTTATATTTAGACCTTTAATCCACTGGAAGTTTTTCAAGACATAGTGTCCGAGATGGATCTTAAGTTGATATTCTTCCTAAAGGACTGCAAAGTGTGCCAACATTACTGTTTGACTGGTTTATCTTCCACACTGATTAGCAATGCCACCTTTAATGCATACCAAATTCCCACATATAAATGGGCTTGTTATTGGACACTTCTGCACCATCCATTATTTCCTATGCCAGTGCCATACTTTTACAAACGTAGCTCCATACTGTATTTGGATGTATGGTTAAGTTCCCTTTCATCCTTCTCTGTAAAAAATGTCTTGACTTTTTCTGCACATTTACTCTTTCAAATTAAAAAAGGAGCCTATCATGTTCCCCCCAAATAAAAAATCTATTCTAATTTTTATTGAAAGTAGTCAAACTAATGCCATTTATTTCTAGGGAAAAAAAATCTTAGTATAACTTAGAAACTTAGTATAGTACATACTATAATATAAACTTAGTATATACTATAATATAAACCTAGTGTATACTTAGAAACTTAGTATACCTCTGATTGATTCATATCTTTGATGTCTTTCAGGAACATTTTATAGTTTTGTCAATATGGATCTTACTAAATTTATTTCTAATATTTCAACCTCATTTTTTCCAGTCAGTCAGTTACACCACATTTTTTTTTTTGCCATTCTCTACACCTTTGCTTATTCAGTTAGTTGCCTTAGCCTGAAGGCAAGTTAACCGCCTTCCCCATTATGCTCATTGACATCTTACCAAGGTTTTTAAACCCTTTTCAAGTACCATAATACTTCAGTATCATTCAAACACTAGGGCCACATGCCAAAGCACTATGCTGGGGATTGAGATTAAAATAGTTGTAAGACTGTGCCCTTCCGTGGTCTTGTTAAACATAAGGGACAAACATATAAGGACTTTTATTTAGCCTTTTCTTGGAATTTGGCTTATTCTTCTACCCCTCCCCTACCTGCCCTCTAGTCTCAAACTCCTGACCTCAAGTGATCCACCCGCCTCAGCCCTCCCAAAGTGCTAGGATTACAGGTGTGAGCCACCGCACCACTACCTCTTTACCTTGTTTTATAATCATATGCATGTCTCCAGATAGGATATAAGCTTGTTGAGGCCAGGTACCTGTTTTAGGCATCTTTTATTTCTCTTCCCACATTACTTTTAGTTGGATTTCATCTTTTTTAAATATCTGTTACTGTTTAGCCTTTTGTCTTCTGCACATCAAATTATTTAATGTTGGTTTTTTTCTCTTCACAAATTAAACTGTGACCCTTTTTTCCTTTGGCAGGGTTGGAAGAAAGAACGTGTAGTAGCAGAGTTTTGGGATGGGAAAATCGTGTTGGTTCTGCCACATGATCCAAGCTTCGCTATCAAAAAGGTATGGAACATTATCTTTTTAACTCTTGCATTTCCCCACCCCCAAGAAATCAACCTATGTTGAAGTGCACACTGCCTTTGCTGACAGATAATTCACTTGGGTACCTGCTTAATGATTACTTTCGTAGCAATTTATACAAAACTAAACTTAGAATTGTTGGACAAAGGAGTAAAGAAGGCAGATAAGGCTCCATAGCTTATCTTTTATGTTCATCTTTCCCTTGTGAAAGATAAACTAAGCTTTCAGTTTGAGAAATTAATGGCCCCCAGGGTCTATTTCTTATATTGGTGTTGCCTGTGTTTCTGAGGTTGGATGTCTAGCCACCATGAATAATGAATAAAGCTAAAACAAATCTGTTTTAATGCTTTCTGTTCCTTATCCCTCCCAGGTGTCTGAATTTCTGCTGAAAGTGATCTTTAAAATAGGTTCTTAAAACCTTGTTTCCACAGTAGCAGCTACATGCATCAATAGTGAAATAATTTTGGAGGTGTATCAATTTAAGAAATAGAAATTAAAGACACTAAAGTAACAGTAATCATACATTTTGTGTATATAAATATGTATAGTTTCTATTGTACTTTTTAAAACATTCACCTGTCTTGGTTTTTAAAATCATTAGGTAGAAGATGTCCAAGAACTTGTTGATAATGAATTGGGCTTCCAGCAAGTTGTTCCTAAATGTCCAAACAAAATAAAAACTTTTCTTTTTATATCTGATGAAAAGAGAGTAGTTGGGTGTTTAATTGCAGAACCCATCAAACAGGTATGGTATATTTATTTTAAATTATTGGCATAATTTGCGGGCAAAATAAAGAGAAAAGTTGAGAGAAGTCTCAGCGTTTAAGATTGCTACCATTAATGGCATTCTTCTACTGGAATATCCTTGACCTTGTGGATAATTGAAGTTATTTATTTCCATTAATATTTGGAATTTTGCTTTATATAAACAGGATAGGTAAGCCAGTCTTATGTTCATGTAATCATTTCCACAACTGGACTATAAAGTATAGTGATTTTAAGTAAGCAGATCTATAAATCGAAGTTTTTAAACATGTGGCTTAGTGAACGTTAATATTTTTGGCAAAATAGTCATTATCCCTTAATTAGAATCTAATTTGGGTACTAATTAGCAATGTTCTAGAAGACATAGTTTTTCCTTGTGTTATTAGAAGTTGGAGAGAAAAGCAACTTGTTTGTATTTTTGCCAGTATAAGTGATCAGTTTGGCCTTTTCCTTCTCCCTCAGCTTTATAAAGGTATAACTCACAAATAAAAATTGCAAATATTTATAGTGTACAATGTGATATTTTGATATAGGTATACATTGTAAAATGACTAAATCAAGCTAATATATCTTTCACCTCACATACTTATCAACTTACTGTGATGAAAACATTTAGATCTCCTCCCCTTGCAATTTTCATTTTCTTCTTTTTCTTTCTTTCTTTTTTTGAGACAGAGTCTTGCTTTGTTGCCCAGGCTGGAGTGCAGTGGTGCGATCTCAGCTCACCACAACCTCTGCCTCCTAGGTTCAGCCTATTCTCCTGCCTCGGCCTCCCAAGTAGCTGGGACTACAGCCGCGTGCCACCATGCCTGGCTAATTTTTGTATTTTTAGTAGAAACGGGGTTTCCTATGTTTTCCACGCTGATCTTGATCTCCTGACCTCGTGATCTGCCCACCTCAGCCTCCCAAATTGCTGGGATTACAGGCATGAGCCACTGTGCCCAGCCTCTAGCAATTTTCAAGTATACATTAGCTATAGTCATGCCGTACAATAGATCTGCAGAATTTATCCTAACTTAAACTTTGTACCCTTTACCAACATTTCCCCATTTCTCCCATCTCTCACTCCCCCACCCTCTGGCAACCACCATTCTACTCTGCTTCTATGAAGTCAACTTCTTTAGATTACCTGTGTGAGATGTTGCACTATTTTTCTTTTTTGCTTGGCTGATTTCACTTAACATAATGTCCTCCAGGTTCATTCACGTTGTTGCAAACGTCAGGATTTCCTTTTTAAAGCCTGAATAGTATTCCACGTGTATATGTACCACATTTTCTTTATTCATTCATCCATTGATGGACACTTAACGTTGATTACATATCTTGGCTACAAATAATGCTGCCTTGAACATGAGAGTACAGATTTCTCTTCAACATACTGATTTCAGTTCCTTTGGATATACACTCAGAAGTGGGATTGCTGCATATGGTGGTTGTATTTTTATAGTAATCATCTTGACAGGTGTGAGGTGATCTTGTTTTAATTTGCATTTCCTTCATGAATAGTAATGTTGAATGAACATTTTTCATATGCCTGTTCCTAATTTGTATGTCTTTTGAGAAATATCTATTCTGGTTCTTTGCCCGTTTTTTAATCTGAGTATTTGTTTTCTTGCTATAGAGTTATTTATATATTTTGGATATTATCCAGTATTGTATATGCAAAATTTTTTCCAGTCAATCAGTAGGTTGGTTGGTTTGTGTTTATCCACTCTGCTATGCAGAAACTTCAGTTTGATTTTACATTTCTTTCTTTTATTGCCCACACTTTTGGGGTCATAGCCAGAAAATTATTGCCCAGACCTATGTCAAGCTTTTTTCTCATTTTTTTTCTTGTAGTTTTACAGTTTCAGGTCCGTCATTTTAAGTCTTTAATCCATTTTGAGTTGATTTTTGTATGTGGTTTGAGATAAGGCTCCAATTTTATTCTTCTTTTGTGCATATTCATTTTTCCCAACATCATTTATTGAAGAGACTGTGTCCTTGCCCCATTGTTTGTTCTTGATATGTTTGTCAGATACCAGTTGACTCTAAATGCCTGGATTTATTTTATCTGTTTTGTACCATTGGTTGCTATGTTTTGTTTTAATGCCAATAGGAGTGCAATGCCCCTCAGCTTTACTCTTTGGTGTAGATTGCTTTGGCCGTTTGGAATCTCTTATGGTTCCATAGGATTTTAAGACTGTTTTTTATATTTTTGTGGCAAATGCCATTGGAATTTTGATAGGGATTGCGTTGCATTTGTAGATTGCTTTGGGTAGTATGGACATTTTAACAATATTAATTCTTCCAAGCCGTGAACACTGGGTATCCTTCCATTTATGTGGATTTCTTCAGCTTCTTTCATCAGTGTTTTCTGGTCTTCAGTGTATGGATCTTTCACCTCCTCGGTTAAATTTATTCTTAAGTGGGTTTTTTTTTTTTTTATGCTGTTGTAAATGGATTGTCTTCTTGATTTCTTTTTTAGATAGTTTGTAGTTCATTGTTCCTATATAGAAAAGGTGCTGACTTTTGTATGTTGATTCTGTATCCTGCACCTTTTCTGAATTTAATAGTTTTTTGGTGGAGTCTTTAGGGTTTTCTGTGCATAAGTTCATATCATTTGCAAACAGATGATTTAACTTCTTCCTTTAAATTTGAATGACTTTCTTTTTTCTTCCTAATTGCTCTGGTGAGGAATTCTAGAACTATGTAGAATAGAAATGATGAGAGTCAGCATCCTTGTCTTATTCCTGATCTAAGAGGAAAAGCTTTCAATTTTTCATTGCTGAGTATGATGTTAGTTGTGGGCTTGTGGTATATGGCCTTTAGTATATTGAGGTACATTCCTTCTGTGTCTAATTTGTTGAGAGTTCTTATCATGAAAGGATGTCAGATGCCTTTTCTGTATTGAGATGATCATATAGTTTTGTTCTTCATTCTGTTAATATGGTGTAACACATCGATGTGCATGTATTGAGCCATCCTTGCATCCAGGGATAAAGTCCACTGGATCATGGATAAGAGATAGTGAGACCCTATCTCTTAAGAAAGAAAAAAAAAAGTTCTTTTAATGTGCTAGTTTGCATCTATTTATCAGGAATATTGGCCGGTAACTTTTCTTGTAGTGTCCTTTTCTGGCGTTGGTATCAGGTTAATTCTAGTCTTGTAAAATGACTTTGGGGGTATTCTTCCTCTTCAGTTTTTTGGAAGAGTTTGAGGATTAGTATTCTTTAAATGTCTGGTAGAATTTAGCAGTGATGTCATTACAGATGGGCCTTCTTATGCAAGTTGTTTTTGTTTTGTTTTTTTTAACTAATTGAATCTCCTTTCTATTGGTTTAGATTTTCTGTTTATTCATGATTTGGTGTAGGTAGGTTGTATGCCTCTCGGAATTTGTTTCTTATAGGTTACCTGATTTGTTGATATATAATTATTCATAGTCTCTTACGATCCTTTGTACTTCTGTGATAATCAGTTGTAATATCTCCTCTTTTCGTTTGTGATTCTGTTTAGTTGAGTCTTCTTTTTTCTTAGTCTAGCTAAAGGTTTGTCTATTTTATTACCTTTCAAAAAACCAACTCTTCACTTTGTTGATCTTTTCTATTTTTCGAGTCCTTGTTTAATTTATCTCTACTGATCTTTATTTTCTTCCTTCTACTAACTTTGGGCTTTATTCTTTTTCTAATTCTTTGAGGTGTAACGTTAGGTTACTTGAGATCTTTCTTCTTTTTTATGTAGAACTGCTTTTGCTGCATTTCATAGGTTTTGGTATGCTGTGTTTCCATTTTCATTTGCCTCAAGAAATTTGTCAATTTCCCTTTTAATTTCTTTGATCTGTTGGTTTTTCAGGAGCATGTGGTTTAATTTTCACTTATTTGTCAGTTTTCCACTTTTCCTCTTGTCATTGAGCTATAATTTTATACTGTATGAATGTCTCTTTAAAAATTAATAATAATAATAAAAAACTAAACATGTATTTACCATATGATCCAGCCAAAACAAAGGAAAACTGATGTACACACAAAAACCTGTACAAGAATGTTAATAGCGGCTTTATTTGTAATAGCCAAAACCTGGTAACAACTAAAGTGTCCTTAAATGCTTTAAGTGAATGATAAGCTATGATACATCCATATGATGGAATACTACTTAGCGATAAAAAGGAACAAAGAATTGATATACTTAACAACTTGGATGAGTCTCAGGGGCATTATGCTGAGTGGAAAAAAAGCCAATCTCAAAAGGTCATATGGTGTGTGATTTCATTTATATAATATATAACATTCTCATTATAGCCATGGGGAATAAATTGGTGGTTGTCAGGGATTGAGGTTGGGAGACGGGGTAGTGTGGATGTGACTATAATGAGCAAGAAGATCTTGTGGTGACTCAATAGTTCTGTATTTGATTGTGATGGTAGTTAAATGAATATACAGGTATGATTAAGTGTCCTGAAACTATACACACACATTTTACCAATGGTAATTTCATGGTTTTGGTATTATACCAGCTAGGGAAGATGTAATCATTGGGGAAAACTCAGGAAAGGATACATGGTCCTCTGTAGTGGTTTTTTCAACTTCTCATGAATCTATTTCAAAATAAAAATGTTTTTTAGGAAACTTGAAATACCAACCAAATTTCATAGTTAATAGATATAAATCTTTAGTGTTACTGGTTTCTTTAGGTGGTCATATATACATTTTAGGATGGAGAGAATGCTAGAGGTTGATATACTTTATTGAAAGGAAGAGTCTAATGTCTACAATTGTTTTTTTTTTTGAGGCGGAGTCTCGCTCTGTCGCCCGGACTGGAGTGCAGTGGCCAGATCTCAGCTCACTGCAAGCTCCGCCTCCCGGGTTTACGCCATTCTCCTGCCTCAGCCCTCCCGAGTAGCTGGGACTACAGGCGCCCGCCACCTCGCCCAGCTAGTTTTTGTATTTTTAGTAGAGACGGGGTTTCACAGTGTTAGCCAGGATGGTCTCGATCTCCTGACCTCGTGATTCGCCCGTCTCGGCCTCCCAAAGTGCTGGGATTACAGGCTTGAGCCACCACGCCCGGCCCCAATTGTTTTAATTAAAGAGGAAAGTTTCATAATGCTATGGGATGCACTAGAATGTGTGAATGTCTCAACACCACTAGTTTTTTTTAAACATTGTGTGACTAAATGGATAAGAATTTAAGAAATAGAAAATATTTTAACATATTTGGTGGAGATATAAATTTTTGATACTTGTTTTATTTTAGGAATTTTTTTTAAAAACAGTGTGAACTCATCTGTGTTGTTAGCTGTAGATGCTTCTGTATATCATTGCAGGCCTTTCGTGTCCTGTCTGAACCAGCTGGTCCAGGATCCCCAACCTCTACAGAATGTTCTAGGGCTTGGCAATGTTCAGATGTACCAGAACCTGCAGTCTGTGGGATAAGTAGAATCTGGGTTTTCAGACTGAAGAGAAGAAAGCGCATTGCAAGACGACTGGTTGATACCCTCAGGTAAGAAATAAAATGGATCTAGATCCAGAACCTTAGGTTCATAGCTTTCCTAGTACCTCTCAGCTTCTGAGCTAAAGAGAAGGATATTGGTAAGATACTTCTGTATAAATACTATCAAAGTCAGACTAAGGAAGGTATTGGCACTAGAAAAACCATACTAGATGTACTCAGTCTAGGGCACAACATTCCAGGTCTGAAACATACTAGCCCACTGCTTTTCAAACTACCTGTGCTAAAGGACTAGTTTAATTTGTCACAGATCAACACTAATAAAATAAAATGGATTGCTAGAAAAAAATAGAAAAACAAAACAAAAATACAATCTCAAATTGTTATTAGACTTAGCAGATGTGAAATTACACCTCAATAAATCTATACAAAGTAAAGGTCTTGAAAAATTACAGAAGCTGTACATGTTCATTGATATTGACTAGATAATGAAGACTTGCTATAACCTCATAAGCATAACTTAAAAGTGGATTGTGAGACAATCCATAGAACGAGAGAAATAGTGCAAATCATTTGTCTAAGGAGGGTCTAATACCCATAAAATTCTTAGAACCCAATAAAAAGACAACCCAATTTAAAACATGGACAAAGAATTTCAGTAGACCTTCTCAAAGATGAATTGACAAATGATTAATTCAACATAACAAGATGCTCAACATCTTATCCGGGAAATCACAAAACCATAGTGAGATCCACTTTTATACCCAGTAGGATGATGCTTAATCAAAAACAGACAAGTGTCCGTGAGGATGTAGAGGAACAAACCTCTTGTACATTACTGGTAGGAATGTTAAATGGTTACAGTTGGTGTGGAATACAATCTGATGGTTTCTCAGAGTTAAACTGTTATGTGACCTAGCAGTTTCACTCCTAGGTTATATATTCAAGAAAAGAAAACATGTCCACACAAAACCTTGTACATGAAGGTTCATAGCAGGATTATTTATAAAAGCCAAAAAAGTACAATCTGTGATTAATGGATAAATGTGGTATATTGATACAATAATAACAATGGGATGTTATTCAGCCGTAAAGGAAATTCTGTCACATGCTGCAACGTGGAAGAACCTTGAAAACATTATGCTAATTGAAGTAAGTCAGTTGCAGAAGATCGCACATCATATGATTACATTTAATAAAATGATAAGAGGCAGGCAGATCCAGAGGCAGAAAGTAGATGTGTAGTTTCCAGGGACTGAGGAAAGATGGAGAGCAACTAATGAGTACTGGATTTGGGATAATAAAAATGTTCTAGAATTAGATAGTGGTGGTGATTGGACAATATTTGTTAATATACACAAAACCACCAGTTGTACACTTTTAAAGGGTGAGTCTTACGGTATATAAGTATATATATCTCAACCAAAAAAATTAGTCTCCATTTTTAATTCCCATGTACACACTTTGAACTAGCACTATGTATTGCTATTTAAAGTTTCCAGTGTCACAAACAAGCTTGTTTGCTAATTTACCTAATCTAGGTTACATGGATGAATTTCACAACACTTACTCTCTCAATTTCTACACATATTTCATTGTCTAGATAATAGGTTACAAACCAATAAGCACACTTTGACCAAACCAAAGACCACACTTTGGAATACTGTTATTCAAGCCTCTTGCATTCTATGCCACTTTTTAAAAATAAATACCAACACCATTATGGGGACCCAATCTTGGGCCATAAATCCTAGTCAATCACACATACTTACAAAAGGAATCAGTAGGAAAAATTGATATCTTAAAGATTTTTGATGATTAGTTATGAAATACTTTTCTATGTTTTATATTAGATATATAAATTTGGTATGAGGAATACCAGTATCTAACCTAGTTCTACCATATTATGTATTTAATTATAGTATTTAATATATTAGAAACTTACGTCTTCTAATTGAATCAAATTCTAATTTTTTATTCTGAAATAATTTCAGACTTACAAAAGAGCAGCAAGAGTAGTAAGAAGTCTTTGTCAAGATCTATTAAGTTCAACATTTACCTCATTTGCTTTACCATTCTATGTTTAGATAAACTTCCTGAATTTTGTTACATATATTACGCTCCTTTACCCCTTCATGCATTGGTGTGTTTTTCTTAAGAACAAGAATATTCTCTTATATAACTATGATACAATTATCAAATTTGGGAAATTTAATATTGATATAATGCTTTTATCTGACAGTCCATATTTCACTTTTGTCTGTTGTCTCAAATGTCCTTCATGGCTTTTTTTTTTTTTTTTTTTTTCTGCCCAGTATCACATACTGCATTTAGTTTTCACGTCTCTTTAATTTTCATCTTCCCTAATCTGGAACAGTTTCTCAGTCTTTTGACATTGAAGAATTTGAAGAGTACAAGCCAGTTATTTTACAGAATATCCCTCAATTTTGATTAATTCTGTTTTTTTCTTTCACAAACAAGTTGTGGGAGATGTTGAATTCTTTTAACCATTTCCTTATTACTTTTAATCCTAAGGTAAGCAAGATCAAGGAGAGTTGTAGTCAAAATGCAGATTAGTTTTTCCCTTCTTAAAGCTCTCAGTGGATGTCTTCGTTGAAAAAAGTATATGGGCTGGGCAGTGGCTAATGCCTGTAATCCCTGTACTTTGGGAGGCCAAGGAGGGCTGATTACCTGAGGTTGGAAGTTCAAGACCATCCTGGCTAACATGGAGAAACCCCGTCTCTACTTTAAAAAAAAAAAAAAAAATTAGCCGGGTGTGGTGACGCATGCCTATAATCCCAGCTACTTGGGAGGCTAAGGGGGAGAATCGCTTGAACCTAGGAGGCGGAGGTTGTAGTGAGCCAAGATCACACCACTGCACTCCAGCCTGGGTGACAGAGTGAGACTCTGTCTCAAAAAAAAAAAATATATATATATATATATGTATATATGGTTACTGCTTAAAATTGGTGATTTTTTTTGTTTGTTCTAATTATCTTGCTTTTAATTAGCAATATGATGTGTTCTTTTTTGGTTGAGTTGGAGTCTCACTCTGTTAACCAGGCTGTAGTGCAGTGGCACAGTCTGGGCTCACTGCAGCTTCCGCCTCCTGGGTTCAAGTGATTCTCCTGCCTCAGCTTCCCAAGTAGCTGGCATGCGCCACCATGCCCGGCTAATTTTTGTATTTTTAGTAGAGACGGGGTTTCACTGTGTTAGCCAGGATAGTCTCAATCTCCTGACCTCGTGATCCGCCCGCCTCAGCCTCCCAAAGTGCTGGGATTACAGGCGTGAGCCACTGCACCTGGCCTAGCAGTATGATCTTATATTAGTTGCTCTATACCATGGATATACTAGAGTTAGGTGGATGGTTCCCTTTGCCCCTCAGCAGAATTTTTTCTGGACCTTAGTTTCTCATCTGTGAAATGGTATCATTAGACTTCTTTAAAATATAAGGCATTTTTTCACTTACTAAAAATAAGGTTGATTTAAGTCAAGAACATTTACTTAAGTTATGCTCATGTTAATTAGAATGTTAAGTTGCTTCCATTATTAAATCATCTTTTCTTCTCTTTTAGGAATTGCTTCATGTTTGGCTGTTTTCTCAGCACTGATGAAATAGCATTTTCTGACCCAACACCAGATGGCAAGTTATTTGCAACCAAGTACTGCAACACTCCTAATTTCCTTGTATATAATTTTAATAGTTAAAGTTGATTTCAGTTATAAAGGAGTTACTATCTGGATAAGTTGAGAGGGCTCCTTATTATAAAATAGAGACTATTTAATAAATATCAAAATAAAAAAAACCAACACTCTCACTCATACACACACACACACACACACACACACACACACACACACATCACAGTTTTGTTCCTTATGAGTTGAAAAGTCAGGAATAAATTTGTTGAAAATTATCTGGGGATTCAAAGAAAGGAAAAATCTTAGAGTGATTCACTGATTAGCACTCTGAATTTTTAATTATGAAACTTTGTAACTATAACTGGAAAATTACCTGACTCTTATGTAAGAGTATTGACAAAGTGGTTTTCTCTGGAAATGTGACCTGGTCTTTTATAAAGCACACTCTTGGACCAGGATTATCTAATGCCACATCAGAAGCAAAGAGGCAAATTTAAACTTGGGCAAGTAATTTCTATGCCCAATTTGTAAAGGGAATTCCTGAATTTTTTTTTTTTTTTTTTAAGTTGAGGCATGGGTCTCACTATGTTGCCCAGGCTTCTGTGGAACTTTTGGGTTCAAGCGATCCTCCCAAAGTGCTGGGATTACAGTCATAGCCACTGTGCCCAGCCTAATTCCTGACTTCTCTATACAAAGTCTTCACTTGATAGGCACTCATCTGTTGTAACTCAGTTTGAATATCTTTAGAAAATGTTTAGAATTTCTTATTTGTAACAAGATGGTAAGGAATAAGATTATCCCATATGCATTTCTGTAGAGCAGAATTCAATAGCTTAATGTTTAATCTTTTTGAAAATAAAATTAAATGTTTACCTGTCATCAGATTTAATTAAAATTATACTTGGTAATTGCACTATTATCATTTGCT
>NC_044557.1:134899919-134963766 GCF_007565055.1 Rhinopithecus roxellana | reverse complement strand
CATCGGCATCAACATGCTCCAGAATATGACTTGATACCTGTTTCTCCAAAAGGGTTTCCCCGACACTGTGTGAGAAGAGAGGTATAACACTGTGAGTGGAATGCATACGTCACAAAGCAATTCCTCGCAAGGCTTCTCTCCAGTTTTGGTCTAAAGATATTTCCTTTTTCAACATAAGCCTCAAAGTGCTCCAGAATATCCCATCACACACTAAACATACACAGGTTAGAAAACTACTCAATGAGAAGAGAAGCTTAACTGAGTGAGAGGAATTAAGACGACACAGAGCTGTTTCACAGAAAGCTTCCTTCTGGATTCTATCTGAGGATATTTCTTTCTCCAAATTGTAAGGATCATTCCCAAATGTCCCTCCTCAGATTCCACAAAAACAGTGATTTCAAGCTGCTCAATCCAAAGATTGGTTTAACTCTATGAGACGAATACACACATCGCAAAGCAGTTGCTCAGATATTTTCTCTACAGGTTTCAACGGAAGACGTTTCTTTGCTCACCACAAGCCTCCGGGCGTCACTAAATATCCCTTCACAGATTCTTCAAAGACAGAGTTTCGAAACTGGGCAACACAGAGTAAGCATTAACTCTGTGAGGTGAATGCCCATATCAGAAAGAGATTCTTTTAACGCTTCTTCCTGGATTTTATTTCAGTATATTTCACTATTTGCCATAGTCCTCAATGCGCTCCAAAATATCACTTTTTGGTTTCACAGGAACAGTGTTCAAACGCTGCCTTGAGAGAAAAGCGTTATAACTCCCTGAGTGGAATGCATACGTCACAATGTAGTTTCTCAGAAAGCTTCTATCCTGTTTTATCTGAAGATATCTCCTCTTTCACCATACGCCTGAATGTGTTCCCAAATGTCCCTTTGCGGATCCATGCATGATGAAGTTTCCAAACTGCGTAATATGAGAGAAGTTTTAACTATGCGAGATGAATAAATATATCTAACAAAAAGCAGTCTCACAGAAATCTTTCCAGTTTTTTCTGAGGATATTCCTTTTTCACCATAGCCGTTTATATACTCCCTAATGTCTCTTGGTAGCTCTTACTCCAAAAGGGATTCCGGAATCCTCTATGAGAAGAAAAGTATATTCTGTGAGTGGGAATTCACACGTCACAAAGCAGCTCCTCAGAAATCTTCTCTGCAGTTTCTAGCTGAAGACGTTTCCTCTCTCACCGTAAGCCTCAAAGGCACTCTAGAATATCCCTTCACAGACTAAACAAAAAGAGTGTTATGATACTGCTCAGTGAAAAGAGAAGCTTAACTGTGTGAGCGGAATTCACGTGACACAGAGCTGTTTCACAGAAAGCTTCCTTCTGGTTTCTCTCTGAGTTATTTCTTTTTCAGGATATTCTAAAGAGGGTTTCCAAATGTCCTTTCTCAGATTCCACAGAAACAGTGATTTCAACTGCTCAATCCAAAGAATGATTTAACTCTATGAGATGAATACAAACATCACAAAGTGTTGCTCAGAAAGCTTCTCTCCAATTTTCAATGGAAGACATTTCCTTGCACGACACAGGCCTCTGGTTTACCACTTACTATCCCTTCACAGAACCCTCAGAGACCGAGTTTCAAACTGGGAAATATACAGTAAGTTTTAACCCTGTGAAAGAATGGACATGTCAGAGAGAAGTTTCTTCGAGTGCTTCTTTCTTTTTTTTTATTGGACGACAGTTCACTTTCTGCCATAGTCTTCATGTGCTCCGATATCACTCTTTTGGTTTTACAGGAAAACTTTTCAAACTGTGCATTATGAGAAGAAAGTTTTGACTCCCTGAGTGGAATGTTCACATCACTAAGCAGTTTCTCAAAAAGCTTCTCTCCAGCTTTTATCTGACTAATTTCCCATTTCACCATAGGCCCGAATGTGATCCCAAATATCCCTTTGCGGACCCATCCACGAGTGAGTTTCCAAGCCACGTAATGTAAAGAAAGCTTCAACTATGTGAGATGAATAAACATAGCAAAAAGCAGATTCACAGAAAGCTTCTTAACAGTTTTTATCTGAAGATACTTCCTTTTCACCGTAGTCCTGAATCTGCTCCCGAAGGTCTCTTCCTGGATCCATCCATGAGAGTTTCCAAGCTGGGTAATGTAAAGAAAGCTTTATCTATGTGAGAAGATTACACATATCACAGGGTAGTTTCCTAGAAAGCTTCCTTCCAGTTTTTGCCTGAGGTTATTTCCCTTTTCACCATCAGCAGCAACAAGCTCCCGAATATCACTTGGTACCTGTTTCTCCAAAAGGGCTTCCTCGACGCTGTATGAAAAGAGAGGTATAACACTGTGAGTGGAATGCACATCTCACAAAGCAGTTCCTCGGAAAGCTTCTCTCCAGTTTCGGTCTGAACATATTTCCTTTTTTACTATAAGCCTCAAAGTGCTCCTGAATATCCCATCACACGCTAAACATACACAGGGTTAGAAAACTGCTCAATGAAAAGAGAGGCTTAGCTGAGCAAGAGGAATTAAGACGACTCAGAGTAGTTTCACAGAAAGCTTCCTACTGTATATTTCCTGAGGATATTTCTTTCTTCATAAGCTAAGGATGGTTCCCAAATGTCCTTCCTCAGATTCCACAAAAACAGTGATTTCAAGCTGCTCAATCAAAAGAATGGTTTAACTCTATGAAACAAATACACACATTGCAAAGCAGTTGCTGACAAAGTTTCTCTGCACGTTTCATCGGAAGACGTTTCCTCGCTCACCACAATCATCCGGGCGTCACTATATATCCTTTCACAGATTATTCAAAGACAGAGTTTCAAAACTGGGCAACATAGAGTAAACATTAACTCTGTGAAGTGAATGCATATATCAGAGAGCAGATTCTTGGAACGCTTCTTCCTCGATTTTATTTCAGTATATTTCACTATTCGCCATAGTCCTCAATGCGATCCGAAATATCACTTTTTCCGTTTCTCAGGAACAGTGTTCAAACAATGCCTTGTGAGAAAAGAGGTATAACTCCCTGAGTGGAATGCATACATCACAAAATCGTTTCTCAGAAAGCTTCTATCCAGTTTCTATCTGAAGATATCTCCTCTTTCACCGTAGGTCTGAATGTGCTCCCGAACGTCCCTTTGTGGAACCGTGCATGACGGAGTTTCCAAAGTGCGTAATATAAGAAAAGATTTAACTATACGAGACGAGTAAATATATCTAACACAAAGCAGTTTCACAGAAATCTTCTTTCCAGTTTTTATCCGGGATTATTTCCTTTTCAACCTTAGCCGTCCCTATACTCCTGAATGTCTCTTGGTTGCTTTTTCTCCAAAAGGGATTCTGGAATCCTCTAGGGGAAGAGAGGTATATTTCTGTGAGTGGAATTCACACATAACAAAAGCAACTCCACAGAAAGCTTCTCTCCAGTTTCTGTATAAAGAAGTTTCCTTTCTCACCATAAACCTCAAATAACTCCAGAATATCCCTGCACAGACTAAACAAAAACAGTGTTACGATACTGCTTAATGAAAAGAGAAGCTTAACAGTGTGAGCGAAATTCACGTGACACAGAGCAGTTTCACAGAAAGCTTCCTTCTGGTTTCTCACTGAGGTTATTTCTTTTTCAGGATAGTCTAAAGAGCATTTCAATATGTCCTTTCTCAGATTACACAGACGCAGTGATTTCAAAATGCTCAATCCAAAGAATTATTTAACTCTATGAGATGAATACAAACATCACAAAAGAGTTGCGCAGAAAGCTTCTCTCCCATTTTTAATGGCAGACTTTTCCTTGCTCGACACCAGCCTCCGGTTGCCACTTACTATCCCTTCGCAGAACCCTCAAAGATCGACTTTCAATCTCGGAAATGTAGAGTAAGCTTTAACCCTGTGAAAAGAATGGACATGTCAGAGAGCAGTTTCTTTGAGTGCTTCTTTCTGTTTTTTATTGGACGACATTTCACTTTTTGCCATAGTCTTCAATGTGCTCCGAATATCACTCTTTTGTTTTTACAGGAACAGTGTTCAAATTGTGCCTTATGAGAAGAAAGTTATAACTCCCTGAGTGGAATGCTCACATCACCAAGGAGTTAATCAGAAAGCTTCTCTCCAGTTTTTATCTGACTATATTTCCCATTTCACCATAGGCCCGAATGTGATCCCAAATATCCCTTCGCAGATCCATCCACGTGGGAGTTTCCAAGCTGCGTAATGTAAAGAAAGCTTCAACTATGTGAGATGATTAAATATAGCAAAAAGTGGATTCAAAGGAAGCTTCTTTCCAGTTTTTATCTGAAGATACTTCCTTTTTTTCCATAGAACTGAATGTGCTCCTGAAAGTCCCTTCGTGGTAAGGTCTATGACAGTTTCCAAGCTCTCTAATGTAAAGAAAGCTTTATCTATGTGAGATGATTTCCATATCACAGAGACGTTTCCTAGAAAGCTTCTTTCTGGTCTTTGTCTGAGGCTATTTCCCTTTTCACCATTGGCATCAACATGCTCCCGAATATCACTGGGTACATATTTCTCCAAAAGGGTTTCCTCGACGCTGTATGAGAAGAGAGGTGTAACACTGTGAGTGGAATGCACACGTCACATAGCAGTTCCTCGGAAAGCTTCTCTCCAGTTTCGTTCTGAACATATTTCCTTTTTCAATGAAAGCCTCAAAGTGCTCCAGAATATCCCATCACACTCTAAACAATCACAGGGTTAGAAAACTGCTCAATGAAAAGAGAGGCTTAACTGAGCGAGAGGAATTAAGACGATAAGACGACACAGAGCAGTTTCACAGAAAGCTTCTTTCTCGCCATTTCCTGAGGATATTTCTTTCTCCATAATCTAAGGAACGTTCCCAAATGTTTCTTCCTCAGATTCCACAAAAACAGTGATTTCAAGCTGCTCAATCCAAAGAATGGTTTAACTCTATGAGACGAATACACATATCACAAAGCACTTTCTCAGAAAGGTTTTCTGATAGTTTTACTATAGAAAAAACTACTTTCTGATAGTTTTACTATCCCTTCGCGGAACCCTCAGAGAACGACATTCAAACGGGGAGATGTAGAGTAAGTTTTAACCGTGTGAAAAGAATGGACATGTCAGAGAGCAGTTTCTTTGAGTGCTTTTTTCTGTTTTTTATTGGATGACATTTCACTTTTTGCCTTAGTCTTCAATGTGCTCCGAATATCACTCTTTTGGTTTTACAGGAACAGTGTTCAAACTGTGCCTTACGAGAAGAAAGTTATAGCTCCCTGAGTGGAATGCACATATCACCAAGCAGCACCACAGAAAGCTTCTCTCCAGATTCTGTCCAAAGAAGTTACCTTTCTCACAGTAAGCCTCAAAGCACTCCAGAATATCCCTTCGCAGACTAAACAAAAACAGTGTTACGATACTGATCAATGAAAAGAGAACCTTAGCTGTCTGAGGGGAATTCACATGACACACAGCAGTTTCACAGAAAGCTTCCTTCTGGTTTCTCTCAGAGGTTATTTCTTTTTCAGGATATTCTAAAGAGCGTTTCCAAATGAGACGTCCCTATACTCCCTAACGCCTTTTGGTAACTTTTTCTTCAAAAGGGATTCCGCATTAAGTAAACAATTTCTCAGAAGCCTTCTTTCCAGTTTTTACCTGAGGATATTTCCATTTTCACCATAGCCCTCAATGAGCTCCCAAATATCGCTTTGCAGAGTCCACGAAAACAGTTTTAGCAAACTGCTACAAGAAGAGGAATTTGAATCTCTGTGTGATAAATTCACATATCAGAAGGCAATTTATCCGAAAGCTTCTTTCTGATTTTTACCTGAGGATATTTCCATTTTCACCATGGTCCTCAATGTGCTCCCAAATATCACGTTGAAGATTCCACAACAGTGTTAGCAAACTGCTTCGTGAAGACAAAGTTGTAACTCGGTGAGATGAATTCATATATCACAAAGAAGTTTATCACAAAGCTTCTTTCACGTTTTTAATTGAGGATATTTCCTGTAACAGCCTAGGCCTCAATGCGATCCAAGGTAGCCCTTCTCAGGTTCCTCAAAGACAATGTTAATCGACTGCTCCATGAAACGTAAGTGTAACTCTGTGAGATGAATTCACACATCACAAAGAAGTATCTAAGAAAGCTTCTTTCTAGTTTTTGTCTGAGGATAGTTCCTTTGTCGTCGTCAGCCTCATTGCGCTCAGAAGTATGGAATTGCAGATTTCAAGAAAACTGTGTTAGCAAACTGATCTCTGAAGAGAAAAGTGTAACTGTGAGTTGCATTCACACATCATAATGCAGTTTCTCAGAATGCTTCTTTCCAGTTTTGATCTGAGGATATTTCCCTTTTCAGCATAGCCCTCTATGAGCTCTCAAATGTCACTTGGCAGATTCCACAACAACAGTGTTAGCAAACTGCTTCCTGAGGACAAAGTTGTAACTCGGTGAGATGAATTCACATGTTACGAAGAAGTTTCTCAGAAAGCTACTTTCTAGTTTTTATTTGAGGATATTTCCTTTGTCTCTGTCAGCTTCGTTGCGCTAAGAAATATCCCAATGCAGATTGCAAGAAAAGAGTGTTAGCAAACAGATCAATGAAAAGGACAGTGTAACTCTGTGAGTTGTATTCACAGGTCACAATGCAGTTTCTCAGAACCCTTCTTTCCAGTTTTCATCTGAGGTTATTTCCTTTTTCACCAATAACCTCACTGGTCTCCCAAATATCACTTTGCAAATTCTGTAAGAACAGTCTTAGCAAACGGCTTCATGAGGAGAAAGGTGTAACTCTGTGAGATGAATTCACAGATCACATTGAAGTATCTCAGAAAGCTTCTTTCTCATTTTTAACGGAGGATATTTCCTTTGGCCCTATAGTCTTCAAAGGGATCCGAAATATCAGTTCTCAGATTCCACAAAACAGGGCTAGCCAACGGCTCCACGAAACACAGGAGTAACTCAGTGAGTTGGATTCACACATCACAGAGCAGTTTCTCAGAAAGCTTCTTTCTTGTTTGAGCTGAGGTTATTTGTGGTCTCGGAGCGCCACCGTGTGTCTTATTGCAGTTTCTGTGAAAACACTATTAGCAAGCTTCTGAATGAAAAGAATCATCTAACACTGTGAGCTGAATTCACCCACAAGAAAGAAGTTTCTAAGAAGGCTTCTCTGCAGATTTCTCTGAAGATATTTCATTATTCACTATGGGATTCAATGATATCCAAGACATCACTTCTGACCTTCCACAAAGTCAGTGCTAGCAGACTCCTCCATGAAAGAGTGGTGTAACACGTTGAAATGAATCCACACATCATAAAGCAGTTTCTCAGAAAGCTTCATTGCGTGTTTCTCGGTGGATATTTCCTTTTTCAACGTAGCCCTCAATCAGCTCCCAAATATCACTTGGCAGAATCCAAGACAACAGTGTTAGAAAACTGCTGCAAGAAGGGAAAAGTGAATCTCTGTGTTATGAATTCACACATCAGAAAGCAACTTCTGAGAAAGCTTCTTTCTAGTTATTATCTGAGGATATTTCCGTTTTCACCATAGGCCTCAATGCGCTCCCAAATATCACTTTGCAGATTCCACGAAAACACTGTTAGCAAACTGCGTCATGAAGACTAAGCTGTAACTCTGTGAGATGAATTCACATATCAAAAAGAAGTTTGCCACAAAGTTCCTTTCACGTTTTTAATTGAGGATATTTCCTGTAACAGCCTAGGCCTCAATGCGATCCAAGGTAGCCCTTCTCAGGATCCTCAAAGACAGTGTTAATCGACTGCTCCATGAAACGTAAGTGTAACTCTGTGAGATGAATTCACACATCACCAAGAACTTTCTAAGAAAGCTTCTTTCTAGTTTTTGTCTGAGGATATTTCCTTTGTCACCGTAAGTCTCATTGCATGCAGAAGTATCCAGGTGCCGATTTCAAGAAAACTATGTTAGCAAACTGATCTATGAAGAGAAAAGTGTAACTCTGTGAGTTGCATTCACACATCATAATGCAGTTTCTCAGAACGCTTCTTTCCAGTTTTTATCTGAGGATATTCCTTTTTTACCATAGCCCTCAATGAGCTCCCAAATATCACTTGGCAGATTCCACGACAACAGTGTTAGCAAACTGCTTCGTGAAGACAAAGTTGTAACTCAGTGAGATGAATTCACGTGTCACGAAGAAGTTTCTCAGAAAGCTACTTTTAGTTTTTGTTTGAGGATATTTCCTTTGTCACTGTCAGCTTCATTGTGCTAAGAAATATCCCAATGCAGATTGCAAGAAAAGAGTCTTAGCAACGGATCAATGAAAAGGAGAGTGTAACTCTGTGAGGTGCATCCACATGTCACAATGCAGTTTCTCACAATCCTTCTTTCCAGTTTTTATCTGAGGATATTTCCTTTTTCACCATAGCCCTCAAAGAGCTCCCAAATATCACTTGGCAGAATCCACGACAACAGTGTTAGGAAACTGCTGCAAGAAGGGAAAAGTGAATCTCTGTGTTATGTATTCATACATCAGAAAGCAACTTCTGAGGAAGCACTGTTAGCAATTTTCTGAATGAAAACAATCATCTAACACTGTGAGCTGAATTCACCCACAACAAAGAAGTTTCTGAGAAGGCTTCTCTGCAGATTTCTCTTAAGATATTTCATTATTCACTATGAGATTCAACGATATACAAGACATCAGTTCTGAGCTTCCACAAAGTCAGTGCCAGCAGACTCCTCCATGAAAGAGTGGTGTAACACTTTGAAATGAACACACACATCACAAAGCAGTTTCTCAGAAAGCTTCATTCCGGTTTTTCTCGGAGGATATTTCCTTTTTAACCATAGCCATCAATGAGCTCCCAAATATCAATTGACAGAATCCACAACAAGAGTGTTAGGAAACTGCTGCAAGAAGAGAAAAGTGAATATCTGTGTAATGAATTCACAAATGAGAAAGCAACTTCTGAGAAAATTTCTTTCTAGTTATTATCTGAGAATGTTTTCATTTTCACCACAGGCCTCAATGCATTCCCATATATCACATTGCAGATTTCATGAAAACACTGTTAGCAAACTGCTTCCTGAAGACCAAGCTGTTACACTGTGAGATGAATTCACATATCACAAAGAAGTTTGCCACAAAGCTTCGTTCACGTTTTGAACTGATGATATTTCCTGTAAAAGCCTAGGCCACAATGCAATCCAAGGTAGCCCTTTTCAGGTTCCTCAAAGACAGTGTTAATTGACTGCTCCATGAAATGTAAGTGTAACTCTGTGAGATGAATTCACACATCATCAAGAAGTTTCTAAGAAAGCTTCTTTCTAGTTTTCATCTGAGGATATTTTCGTTGCACCGTTAAGCTTTATTGTGCTAAGAAGTATACAATGGCAGATTTCAAGAAAACTATTTTAGCAAACTGATCACTGAAGAGAAACGGGTAACACTGTGAGTTGCTTTCACACATCGCAATTCAGTTTCTCAGAAGACTTCTTTCCAGTTTTAATCTGTGGATATTTCCTTTTTCACTGTAGCCCTCAATGACTTCACAAATATCGCATTGCAGAATCCACCACAACAGTGTAAGCAAACTGTTGGAAGAAGGGAAGGGAGGAACCCTGTGTGATGAACTCACACACGAGAAAGCAGGCTCTCAGAAAGCTTCTCTCTAGTTATTATCTGAGAATATTTCCTTTCTCACCATGGGCAACAATGGGCTCCCAAATATCACTTTGCACATTCCAAGAAAAGAGTGTTAGCAAACTGCTTCCTGAGGTCTAAGGTGTAAGTCGGTGAGATGAATTCACAGATCACAAAGAAGTTTCTCAGAAAGCTTCTTTCAGGTTTTGAACTGATGATATTTCCTTTATCAGCGCAGGCCTCAATGCGATTCAAACTAGCCCTTCTCAGGTTCCTCAAAGACAGTGTTAATGCACTGCTCAACGAAACGTAAGTGTAACTCTGTGAGATGAATTCACACATAACCAAGAAATTTCTAAGAAAGCTTCTTTCTCGTTTTCATCTGAAGATATTTCCTTTATCACCATAGGCTTCATTGCGCTAAGAAGTATCCCATTGCAGATTTCCACAAAACTGTGTTAGCAAACTGATCACTGAAGAGAAACGTGAAGCTCTGTTAGTGGCATTCACACATCGCAGTGCAGTTTCTCAGAAGGCTTCTTTCCAGTTTTGATCTGAGGATATTTCCTTTTTCACCACAGCCCTCAATGAGCTCTCAAATATCACTTTGCAGAATCCACGACAACAGTGTCAGCAAAATGTTCCTAGAAGGGAAGGGTGGAACTCTGAGTGATGAAGTCCCACATCAGAAAGCAATCTCTCAGAAAGCTTCTCTTTAGTTATTATCTCAGGATATTTCATTTTTAACCGTGGACCCCAATGGGCGCCCAAATATCACTTTGCAGATTCCACGGAAAGACTGTTAGCAAACTGATTCCTGAGGACTAAGTTGTAACTCTGTGAGAAGAATTCATAGATCACTAAGAAGATTTTCAGAACGCGTCCTTCACGTTTTGATCTGATGATATTTCCTTTATCAGCATAGGCCTCAATGCGATCCCAAATAGCTCTTCTGGAGTTCCCCAAAAACAGTGTTACAGCACTGATCCAAGGTACTTCTGTGTAGCTCTGTGAGATGAATTCACACATCACCCAGAAGTTTCTAAAAAACATTCCTTCTAGTGTTCATCTGAGGATATTTCTTTTGTCATTGTAAGGTTCATTGCGCTAAAGTATCCACTGCAGATTTCAAGAAAACTGTGTTAGCAAATTGATCACTGAAGAGAAACGTGTAACTGTGTGAGTTGCATTCACACATCGAAGTCCAGTTTCTCAGAGGGCTTCTTTCCAGTTTTGATCTGAGAATATTTCCTTTTACATCATAGCCCTCAATGAGTTTCCAAATATCACTTTGCAGAAAGCACGACAACAGTGTTAACAAATTGTTCCAAAAAGAAGGGTGGAACTCTGTGTGATGAAGTCACACATCAGAAAGCAAACTCTCAGAACGCTTCTCTCTATTTATTATCTCAAGATGTTTCCGTTTTAACCATGGACCCCAATGGGCTCCCAAATATCACTTTGCAGATTCCACGAAAAGAGTGTTAGCAAACTGCTTCAGGAGGACTAAGTTGTAAGTCTGTGAGATGAATCACAGATCACAAAGAAATTTCTCTGAAAGATTCTTTCCCGTTTTGAACTGATGATATTTCCTTTATCTGCGGAGGTCTCAATGCGATCCAAAGTAGCCCTTCTCAGATTCTCCTAAAACATTGTTAATGCACTGATCCAAGGTGCTTAAGTGTAACTCTGTGAGATGAATTCACACATCACCAAGAAGTTTCTTAGAAAGCTTCTTTCTAGTTTTCATCCGAGGATATTTGCTTTGTCACCATAAGCTTCATTGCACTAAGTATCCCATTGCAGATTTCAAGAAAACTGTCTTAGAAAACTGATAACTGAAGAGAAACCTGTAACTTTCAGAGTTGCATTTACACATCGCAGTTCAGTTTCTCAGAAGGCATCTTTCCGGTTTTGATCTGAGGATATTTTCTTTTTCACCATAGCCCTCCATGAGCTCCCAAATATCACTTTGCAGAGTCCACGACAACAGTGTTAGCAAACTGCTCCAAGAAGGGAAGGGTGGAACACTGTGTGGTGAAGTCACACATCAGAAAGCAATCTTTCTGAAAGCTTCTCTCGAGTTATTATCTGAGGATATTTCCTTTTTCACCATGGGCCCAAATGGGCTCCCAAATATAACTTTGCAGATTCCACAAAAGAGTGTTAGCAAACTGCTTCCTGAGGACTAACCTGTAGCTCTGTGAGATGAAATCACAGATCACAAAGAAGTTTCTCAGATAGCTTCTTTCACGTTTAGAACTGATGATATTTCCTTTATCAGCATAGTCCTCAAGGAGATCCAAAGAAGCCCTTCTCAGGTTCCTCAAAGACAGTGTTAATGGAGAGCTACAGAAAGCACAAGTGTAACTCTGTGAGATGAATTCACACATCACGAAGAAGTTTCTAAGAAAGCTTCTTTCTAGTTTTCATCTGAGGATATTTCCTTTGTCACAACGAGCTTCTTTGCGCTAAGAAGTATCCCATTGCAGAATTCAAGAAAACTGTGTTAGTAAACTGATCACTGAGAGTAACCTGTAACTCTCTGAGTTGCATTCACACATCGCAATTCAGTTTCTCAGAAGGTTTCTTTCAGGTTTTGATCCGAGGATATTTCCTTTGTCACCATAGCCCTCAATGAGCTCCCAAATATCACTATGCAGTATCCACGGCAACAGTGTTAGCAAAGTGTTCCAAGAAGGGAAGGGTGGAAACCTGTGTGATGAATTCACACATCAGACAGCAAGCTCTCAGAAAGCTTCTCTCTAGTTATAATCTGAGGATATTTCCCTTTTCAACATGGGCCCCAATGGGCTCCCAAATACCACTTTGCAAATTCCAAGAAAAGAGTGTTAGCAAAGTGCTTCATGAGGACTAAGTTGTAACACTCTGAGATACATTCACAGACCACAAAGGAATTTCTCAGAAAGCTTCTTTCACGTTTTGATAGGATGATATTTCCTTTATCAGCATAGGACTCAATGCGATCCAAAGTAGCCCTTCTCAAGTTCCTCAAAGACAGTGTTAATGGACTGCTCCACGAAACATAAGTGTAAGTCTGTGATATGAATGCACACATCAACAAGAAAGTTCTAAGAAAGCTTCTTTCCGGTTTTCATCTTAGGATATTTCCTTTGTCACCGTAGGCTTCATTGCACTAAGAAGTATCCCATTGCAGATTTCCAGAAAACTGTGTTAGCAAACTCATCACTGAAGAGAAACGTGAAACTCTGTGAGTTGCATTCCCACATTGCGGTGCAGATTCTCAAAAGGCTTCTATCCAGTTTTGATCTGAGGATATTCTCTTTTTCACCATAGCCCTCAATGAACTCCCTAATATCACTTTGCAGAATTCACGACAACAGTGTTAGCAAACTGTTCCAAGAAGGGAAGGGTGGAACGCTGTCTGATGAAGTCACACATCAGAAACCAATCTCTCAGAAGGTTTCTCTCTAGTTATAATCTGAGGAGATTTCCTTTTTTTCACTCTGGGCCACAAAGGACTCCCAAATATCACATTGTAGATTCCACGAGAAGAGTGTTAGCAAACTGCTTCATGAGGACTGAGTTGTAACACTGAGAGATGAATTCACAGATCACATAGAAGTTTCTCAGAAAGATTCTTCCCCGTTTTGAACTAATGATATTTCCCTTATCAGCGTAGGCCTCAATGTGATCCAATGTAGCCCTTCTCAGGTTCCTCAAAGACAGTGTTAATGTACTGCTCCAGGAAAAACCAGTGTAACTCTGTGAGTTGAATTCACACATCACCAAGGAATTTCTAAGAAAGCTTCTATCTAGTTTTCTTCTGAAGATATTTCCTTTGTCACCATAAGCTTCATTGCGCTGAGAAGTATCCCATTGCAGATTTCAAGAAAACTGTTAGCAGCCTCATCATTGAAGAGAAACCTGTAAATCTGTGCATTGCATTCACATAGCGCAGTGTAGTTTCTCAGACGGCTTCTTATAAGTTTTGATCTGAGGATATTTCCTTTTTCACCAGAGCCCTCAATGAGAACCCAAATATAACATTGCCGAACCCACGACAACAGTGTTAGCAAACTGTTCCAAGAAGGGAAGGGTGGAACTCTGTGTGATGAAGTCACACATCAGAACGCAATCTGTCAGAAAGCTTCTCTCTGATTATTATCTGAGGATATTTCCTTTTTCACCATGGGCCCCTATGGGCTCCCAAATATCACTTTGCAGATTCCACGAAAAGAGTGTTAGCAAACTGCTTCCTGAGGACTAAGGTTCAACTTTGTGAGATGAATTAACAGATCACAATGAAGTTTCTCAGAAAGGTTCTTTCTAATTTTCTTCTGAGGATATTTGCTTTGTAACCGTAAGCTTCAATGCACTAAGAAGTATCCCATTGCAGATTTCCAGAAAACTGTGTTTGCAAACTGATCACTGAAGAGAAACGTGTAATTCTGTGAGTTGCATTCACACATCGGAATGCAGTTTCTCAGAAGTCTTCTTTCCAGTTTTGATCTGAGGATATTTCCTTTTTCACCATAGCCCTCCATGAGCTAACAAATGTCACCTTGCAGAATCGACGACAACAGTGTTAGCATACTGTTCCAAGAAGGGAAGGGTGGAACTCTGTGTGATGAAGTTACACATCAGAAAGCTTCTGTCTAGTTATTATCTGAGGATATTTCCTTTTTCAAAATGGGCCCCTACGGACTCTCCAATATCACTTTGCAGATTCCACGAAAAGAGTGTTAGCAAACTGCTTCATGAAGGCTAAGCATTTCTCTTCACTGATCAGTCTGCTAACACAGTTTTCTGGAAATCTGCAATGGGATACTTCTTAGCGCAATGAAGCTTACGGTGACAGAGGAAATATCCTCAGATGAAAACTAGAAAGAAGCTTTCTTAGAAACTTCTTGGTGATGTGTGAATTCATCTCACAGAGTTACACTTATTATTCTACTTCAAAGACACATGCACACGTATGTTTATTGCAGCACTACTCACAATAGCAAAGACTTGGAATCAACCCAAATGTCCATCTGTGACAGACTGGATTAAGAAAATGTGGCACATATACACCATGGAATACTATGCATCCATAAAAAAAGAGGAGTTTGCGTCCTTTGTAGGGACATGGATTCAGCTGGAAACCATCATTCTTAGCAAACTCTCGCAAGACGAGAAAACCAAACACCGCATGTTCTCACTCATAGGTGGGAACTGAACAATGAGATCACTTGGACTTGGGAAGGGGAACATCACACACTGGGCCTATCATGGGGAGGGGGGAGGAGGGAGGGATTGCAGTGGGGAGTTATACATGATATAAATGATGAATTGATGGGAGCTGACAAGTTTATGGGTGAAGCACACCAACATGGCATAAGTATACATATGTAACAAACCTGCACGTTATGCACATGTACCCTAGAACTTAAAGTATAATAAAGAAAAAAAAAAGAAACTTCTTGATGATGTGTGATTTCATCTCACAGAGTTACATTTATGTTTCACGGATCAGTCCATTAACACTGTCTTTGAGGAAGCTGAGAAGGGCGAGCCAATAGGGGCCCATGGTGAAAAAGGAAATATCCTCAGATAAGAACTAGAGAGAAGCTTTCTGAGAGATTGCTTTCTGATGTGTGACGTCATCAAACAGAGTTCCACCTTTCCTACGTGAAACAGTTTCCTAACACTGTTGTCGTAGATTTTGCAAAATGATACTTGGGATCTCATGGAGTGCTATGCTGAAAAAGGAAATATCCTCAGGTCAGAACTGGAAAGAAGCCTTCTGAGAAACTGCATGGCGATGTGTGAATGCAACTCACAGAGTTACACGTTTCTCTTCAGTGATCAGTTTGCTAACACAGTTTTCTGGAAGTCGGCAATGGGATACTTCCTATCGCAATGAAGCTGACGGTGACAAAGAAAATATCCTCACATGAAAACTATTAAGAAACTTCTTGGTGATGTGTGAATTCATCTTACAGAGTTACATCTGCAATGGGATACTTCTTAGCGCAAGGAAGATTACGGTGACAAAGGAAATATCCTCAGATGAAAACTAGAAAGAAGCTTTCTGAGAAACTTCTTGGTGATATGTGAATTCATCTCACAGATTACATTTATGTTTCGTGGAGCAGTCCATTAACACTGTCTTTGAGGAAACAGAGATGGGCTTCTTGGGAACACATTGAGGCCTACGCTGATAAAGGAAATATCATCAGTTCAAAAGGTGAAAGAAGCTTTCTGAGAAACTTCTTTGTGATCTGTGAATTCATCTCACAGAGTTACAGCTTAGTCCTCAGGAAACCGTTTGCTAACACTCTTTAGTGGAATGTGCAAAGTGATATTGAGGAGCCCATAGGGGCCCATGGTGAAAATGGAAATATCCTCAGACAATAACTAGAGAGAAGCTTTCTGAGAGATTGCTTTCTTATGTGGGACTTCATCACACAGAGTTCAATCCTTCCCATCTTAGAACAGTTTGCTAACACTTTTGTCATGGATTCTGCAAAGTGATATTTGGGAGCTCATGGAGGGCTATGGTGAAAACGGAAATATCCTCAGATCAAAACCTGAAACCAGCCTTCTGAGAAACTTCTTTGTGATGTGTGAATGCAACTCACAGAGTTACACGTTTCTTTTTCATGTTCAGTTTGCTAACACAGTTTTCTGGAAATCTGCAATGGGATAGTTCTTAGCGCAATGAAGTTACGGTGACAAAGTAAATATCCTGAGATGAAAACTAGAAAGAAGCTTTCTTAGAAACTTCTTCTTGATGTGTGAATTCATCTCACAGAGTTACATTTATATTTCGTGGAGCATTCCATTAACACTGTCTTTGAGGAACCTGAGAACGGCTTCTTCGGAACACATTGAGGCCTACGCTAATAAAGGATATATAATCAATTCAAAAGGTGAAAGAAGCGTTCTGAGAAACTTCTTTGTGATCTGTGAATTCATCTCACAGAGTTACAGCTTACTCCTCAGGAAGCAGCTTGCTAACACACTCTTCTTGGAATCTGCAAAGTGATATTGGGGAGCACATAGAGGCCCATGGTGAAAAAGGAACTATCCTCAGACAAAAACTAGAGAGAAGCTTTCTGAAAGATTGCTTTCTGATGTGTGATTTCATCACACAGAGTTCAACCCTTCCCTTCTTGGAACAGTTTGCTAACACTTTTGTCGTGGATTCTGCACAGTGATATTTGGGCGTTCATGAAGGGCTATTTTGAAAAAGGAAATATCCTCAGATCAAAACTGGAAAGAAGCCTTCTGAGAAACTTCATTGCGATGTGTGAATGCAACTCACAGAGTTATACGTTTCTCTTCAGTGTTCAGTTTGCTAACACAGTTTTCTGGAAATCTGCAATGGGACAGTTCTTAGTGCAATGAAGCTTACGGTGACAAAGGAAATATCCTCATATGAAAACAAGAAAGAAGCTTTCTTGGAAACATCTTGGTGATATGTGAATTCATCTCACAGAGTTACATTTATGTTTTCTGGAGCGGTCCATTAACACTGTCTTTGAGAACCTGAGAAGGGCTTCTTCGGAACACATTGAGGCCTACCCTGGTAAAGGAAATACCATCAGTTCAAAACGTGAAATAAGCTTTGTGACAGACTTCTTTGTAATCTGTGAATTCATCTCACAGAGTTACAGCTTAGTCCTCAGAAGCAAGTTGCTAACACTCTTTTCGTGGAATCTGCAAAGTGATATTGGGGAGCCGATAGGGGCCCATGTTGAAAGAAGAAATATCCTCAGACAATAACTAGAGAGAAGCTTTCTGAGAGATTGCTTTCTGATGTGTGATTTCATCACACAGAGTTCCACCCTTCCCTTCTTGGAACAGTTTTCTAACACTGTTGTCGTGGATTCTGCAGAGTGACATTTGGTAGCTCATGGAGGGCTATGTTGAAAAAGGAAATATCCTCAGATCAAAACTGTAAAGAAGCCTTCTGAGAAACTGCATTGCGATGTGTGCATGCAACTCACATAATTACATGTTTCTCTTCAGTAATCAGTTTGCTAACACAGTTTTCTGGAAGTCGGCAATGGGATACTTCCTATCGCAATGAAGCTGACGGTGACAAAGAAAATATCCTCACATGAAAACTATTAAGAAACTTCTTGGTGATGTGTGAATTCATCTTACAGAGTTACATCTGCAATGGGATACTTCTTAGCGCAAGGAAGATTACGGTGACAAAGGAAATATCCTCAGATGAAAACTAGAAAGAAGCTTTCTGAGAAACTTCTTGGTGATATGTGAATTCATCTCACAGAGTTACATTTATGTTTCATGGAGCAATCCATTAACACTGTCTTTGAGGAACCAGACAAGGGCTTCTTTGGATCTCATTGAGGCCTACGCTGATAAGGGAAATATCATCAGTTCAAAAGGTTAAAGAAGCCTTCTGAGAAACTGCTTTGTGATCTGTGAATTCATCTCACAGAGTTACAGCTTAGTCCTCAGGAAGCAGTGTGCTAACCCTCTTTTCGTGGAATACGCAAAGTGATATTGGGGAGTGCATAGGGCCCATGGTGAAAATGGAAATATCCTCAAACAATAACTAGAGAGAAGCTTTCTGAGAGATTGCTTTCTGATGTGTGATTTCATCACACAGAGGTCCACCCTTCCCTTCTTGGAACAGTTTGCTAACACTGTTGTCGTGGATTCTGCAAAGTGACATTTGGTAGCTAATGGAGGGCTGTGGTGAAAAAGGGAATATCCTCAGATCAAAACTGGAAACAAGCCTTCTGAGAAACTGCATTGCGATGTGTGAATGCAACTCACAGAGTTACACGTTTCTCTTCAGTGATCAGTTTGCTAAAACAGTTTTCTGGAAATCTGCAATGGGATACTTCTTAGCGCAATGAAGCTTACGGTGACAAAGGAAATATCCTGAGATGAAAACTAGAAAGAAGCTTTCTGAGAAACTTCTTGGTGATAGGTGAATTCATCTCACAGAGTTACATTTATGTTTCGTGGAGGAGTCCATTAACACTGTCTTTGAGGAACCTGAGAAGGGCTTCTTAGGATCTCATTGAGGCGTACGTTGATAAAGGAAATGTCATCAGTTCAAAAGGTGAAAGAAGCTTTCTCAGACACTGCTTTGTGATCTTTGAATTCATCTCACAGTGTTACAACTTAGTCCTAAGGAAGCAGTTTGCTAACACCAAGAAGTTTCTAAGAAAGCTTCTTTCTAGTTTTCATCTGAGGATATTTCCTTTGTCACCATGGGCCCCTATGGGCTGCCCAATATCACTTTGCAGATTCCACGAAAGAGTGTTAGCAAACTGCTTCCTGAGGACTAAACTGTAACTCTGTGAGATGAATTCACAGATCACAAAGATGTTTCTCAGAAAGCTTCTTTCACCTTTTGAACTGATGATATTTCCTCCATGAGCGTAGGCCTCAATGCGATCCATAGAAGCCCTTCTGAGACTCCTCTAAGACAGTGTTAATGGACTGCTCCATGAAATATAAGTGTAACTCTTTGAGATGAATTCACACATCACCAAGAAGTTTCTAAGAAGGCTTCTTAATAGTTTTCATGTGAGGATATTCTCTCTTTCACCGTAGCTTCATGCGCTAAAAGTATCCCATTGCAGATTTCCAGATAACTGTGTTAGCAAACTGATCACTGAAGAGAAACCTGTAATTCTGTGAGTTGCATTCACACATCGCAATGCAGTTTCTCTGAAGGCTTCTTTCCAGTTTTGATCTGAGGATATTTCCTTTTTCACCATAGCCCTCAATGATCTACCAAATATCACTGTGCAGAATCCACAGCCACAGTGTTTGCAAACTGTTCCAAGAAGGGAAGGTTGGAACTCTGTGTGATGAAGTCACACATCAGAAAGCAATCTCTCAGAAAGCTTCTATCAAGTTATTATCTGAGGATATTTCCTTTTTCACCATGGGCCCCTATGGGCTCCCAAATATCACTTTGCAGATTCCACGAAAGCGTGTTAGCAAACTGCTTCCTGAGTGCTAAGCTGTAACTCTGTGAGATGATCTCAACGATCACAAAGAAGTTTCTCAGAAAGCTTCTTTCAACTCTTGAATTGATGATATTTCCTATATTAGCATAGGCCTCAATGAGGTCGAAAGAAGCCCTTCTCAGGTTCCTCAAAGAAAGTGTTAATGGACTTCTCCATGAAACATAAGTGTAACTCTGTGAGATGAATTCACACATCAACAAGAAGTTTCTAAGGAAGCTTCTTAGTAGTTTTCATGTGAGGATATTTTCTTTGTCACCGTAAGCTTCATTGCGATAAGAAGTATCCCATGGCAGATTTCCAGAAAACTGTGTTAGCAAACTGATTACTGAAGAGAAACGTGTAATTATGTGACTTACATTCACACATCTCAATGCAGTTTCTCAGAAGGCTTCTTTCCAGTTTTGATCTGAGGATATTTCCTTTTTCACCATAGCCCTCCATGAGCTCCCAAATATCACTTTGCATTATCCACGACAACAGTGTTAGCAAACTGTTTCAAGAAGGGAGAGGTGGAAATCTGTGTGATGAAGTCACACATCAGAAAGCAATCTCTCAGAAAGCTTCTCTCTAGTTATTCTCTGAGGATATTTCCTTTTCACAATGGGCCCCTATGGGCTCCCAAATATCATTTTGCAGATTCCACGAAAGCGTGTTAGCAAACTGCTTCCTGAGTACTAGGTTGTAACTCTGTGAGATGAATTCAGAGATCACAAAGAAGTTTCTCAGAAAGCTTCTTTCACGTTTTGAAGTGATATTTCCTATCTCAGCGTAGGCCTCAATGCGATGGAGAGAAGCCCTTCTCACGTTCCTCAAAGACAGTGTTAATGGACTGCTCCACGAAGCATAAGTGTAACTCTGTGAGATGAATTCACACATCACCAAGAAGTTTCTAAGAAAGCTTCTTTCTAGTTTTCATCTGAGGATATTTCCTTGTCACCGTAGGCTTCACTGCGCTAAGAAGTATCGCATTGCAGATTTCAAGAAAACTGTGTTAGCAAACTGATCACTGTGGAGAAACGTGTAACTCTGTGAGTTGCATTCATACATCGAAGTGCATTTTCCCAGAAGGCTTCTTTCCAGTTTTTATCTGAAGATATTTCCTTTTTCACCGTAGCCCTCAATGAGCTCCCAAATATCACTTTGCTGAATCCGCGACAACAGTGTTTGCAAACTGTTCCAAGAAGGGAAGGGTGGAACTCTGTGTGATGAAGTCACACATCAGAAAGCAATCTCTCAGAAAGCTTCTCTCTAGTTACTCTCTGATGATATTTCCTTTTTCACAATGGGCCCCAATGGGCTCCCAAATATCACTTTGCAGATTCCACGAAAAGACTGTTAGCAAACTGCTTCATGAGGACTAAGTGGTAACTCGGTGAGATGAATTCACAGATCATAAAGAAGTTTCTCAGAATGCTTCTTTCACGTTTTGAACGGATGATATTTCATTTCTCAGCGTAGGCCTCAATGCGATGGAAAGTAGCCCTTCTCAGGTTCCTCAAAGAGAGCGTGAATGGACTGCTCCAGGAAATATCAGTGTAACTCTGTGAGATTAATTCACAGGTCACAAAGAAGTTTCTCAGAAAGCTTCTTTCAGGTTTTGAACTGATGATATTTCCTTTATCATCGTAGGCCTCAATGCGACCCAATATAACCTTTCCCAGGGTCCTCAAAGACAGTGTTACTGAACTGCTCCATGAAACGAAAGTGTAACTCTGTGAGATGAATTCACCCATCACCAAGAAGTTTCTTAGAAAGCTTCTTTCTAGTTTTCATCTGAGGATATTTCCTTTGTCACCATAAGCTTCATTGCGCTAAGAAGTATCCCATTGCATATTTCCAGAAAACTGTGTTAGCAAACTGACACTGAACAGAAACCTGTAACTCTGTGAGTTGCATTCACACATCGCAATGCAGTTTCTCAGAAGGCTTCTTTCCAGTTTTTTTCTGAGGATAATTCCTTTTTAACCATAGCCCCCAATGAACTCCCAAATACCACTTTGCAGAATCCACGACAACAGCGTTAGCAAACTGTTCTAAGAAGGGAAGGGTGGAACTCTGTGTGATGAAGTCACACATCAGAAAGCAATCTCTCAGAAAGTTTCTCTCTGGTTATTCTCTGAGGATATTTCCTCTTTCACCATGGGCCCCAATGGGCTCCCAAATATCACCTTGCATATTCCACGAAAAGGGTGTGAGCAAACTGCTTCCTTAGGACTAGGTTGTAAATCTGTGTGAATTCACAGATCACAAAGAAGTTTCTCGGAACGCTTCTTTCACGTTTTGAACTGATGATATTTCCTTTCTCAGCGTAGGCCTCAATGCCATCCAAAGAAGCCCTTGTCAGGTTCCTCAAAGACAGTGTTAATGGACTGCTCCACGAAACATAAGTGTAACCCTGTGAGATGAATTCACACATCACCAAGAAGTTTCTAAGAAAGGTTCTTTCTAGTTTTCATCTGAGGATATTTCCTTGTCACCGTAGGCTTCACTGCGCTAAGAATTATCGCATTGTGATTTCAAGAAAACTGTGTTAGCAAACTGATCACTGAAGAGAAACGTGTAACTCTGTGAGTTCAATTCATACATCGAAGTGCATTTTCCCAGAGGTCTTCTTTCCAGTTTTTATCTGAAGATATTTCCTCTTTCACCATAGCCCTCAAAGAGCTCCCAAATATCACTTTGCAGAATCCACGACAACAGTGTTAGCAAACTGTTCCAAGTAGGGAAGGGTGGAACTCTGTGTGATGAAGTCACACATCAGAAGGCAATCTCTCAGAAAGCTTCTCTCTAGTTATTATGTGAGGATATTTCCTTTTTCACCATGGGCCCCTATGGGCTCCCAAATATCACTTTGCAGAATCCACGACACCAGTGTTAGCAAACTGTTCCAAGAAGGGAAGGGTGGAACCCTGTGTAGAATTCACACATCAGAAAGCAATCTCTCAAAAAGGTTCTCTCTTGTTATAATGTGAGGATATTTCCTTTTTCACCATGGGGCCCTACGGGCTCCCAAATATCACATAGCAGTTTCCACGAAAAGAGTGTAAGCAAACTGCTTCCTGAAGTTTAAGTTTTAAGTCTCTGAGACGAACTCACTGATCAGAAAGAAGTTCCTCAGAAAGCTTCTTTCAAGTTTTGAACTGATGAAATTTCCTTTATCAGCGTATTCCTCAATGCGATCCAAAGAAGCCATTCTCAGGTTCCTCAAAGACAGTGTTAATGGACTGCTCCACGAAACATAAGTGTAACTCTGTGAGATGAATTCACACATCACCAAGAAGTTTCTCAGAAAGCTTCTTTCTTTTTTTCATCTGAGGATATTTCCTTTGTCACCGAAAGCTTCATTGCGCTATGAAGTATCTAATTGCAGATTTCCAGAAAACTGTGTTAACAAACTGATCACTGAGGAGAAACGTGTAACTCTGTGAGTTGCATTCGCACATATCAATGCAGTTTCAAGGAAAGCTTCTCTCTAGTTATTATGTGAGGTTATTTCCTTTTTCACCATAGGCCTCAATGAGCTCCCAAATATCACTTTGCAGAATCCACGACAACAGTGTTAGCAAACTGTTCCAAGAAGGGAAGGGTGGAACTCTGTGTGATGAAGTCACACATCATAAAGCAAACTCTCAGAATGCTTCTCTCTAGTTATTATGTGAGGATATTTCCTTTTTCACCATGAGCCCCTATGGGCTCCCAAATATCACTTTGCAGTTTCCACGAAAAGAGTGTTAGCAAACTGCTTCCTGAGGTTTAAGTTGTAAGTCTGTGAGATGAACTCACAGATGAGAAAGAAGTTTCTCAGAAAGCTTCTTTCACGTTTTGAACTGATGAAATTTCCTTTATCAGTATAGGCCTCAATGCGATCCAAAGAAGCCCTTCTCAGGTTCCTCAGAGAAAATGTTAATGGACTCCTCCGGGCCGGGTGCGGTGGCTCAAGCCTGTTATCCCAGCACTTTGGGAGGCCGAGACGGGTGGATCACGAGGTCAGGAGATCAAGACCATCCTGGCTAACATGGTGAAACCCCGTCTTTACTAAAAAAAAGTACAAAAAGATAGCCGGGCGAGGTGGTGGGCGCCTGTAGTCCCAGCTACTCGGGAGGCTGAGGCAGGAGAATGGCGTGAACCCGGGAGGCGGAGCTTCCAATGAGCTGAGATCCGGCCACTGTACCGCAGTGAGTTGCATTCACACATGGCAATGCAGTTTCTCAGAAAGCTTCTCTCTGGTTATTATGTGAGGATATTTCCTTTTTCACCATGGGCCCCTAAGGGATCCCAAATATCACATTGCAGAATCCACGACAACTGTGATAGCAAACTGTTCCAAAAAGGGAAGTGTGGAACTCTGTGTGATGAAGTCACACATGAGAAAGCAATCTCTCAAAAAGCTTCTCTCTACTTATTATGTGAGGATATTTCCTTTTTCACCATGGGCAATATGGGCTCCCATATATCACTTTGCAGTTTCCACAAAAAGAGAGTTAGCAAACTGCTTCCTGAGGTATAAGTTGTAAGTCTGTGAGATGAACTCACTGATCAGAAAGAAGTTTCTCAGAAAGCTTCTTTCACGTTTTGAACTCATGAAATTTCGTTTATCAGCGTAGGCCTCAATGCGATCCAAAGAAGCCCTTCTCAGGTTCCTCAAAGACAGTGTTAATTGACTGCTCCGCGAAACATAACTGTAACTGTGTGAGATGAATTCACACATCTCCAAGAAGTTTTGAAAAAAGCTTCTTTCTAGTTTTCATCCGAGGATATTTCCTTTGTCACCGTAAGCTTCATTGCGCTATGAAGTATCTAATTGCAGATTTCCAGAAAACTGTTTTCACAAACTGATCACTGAAGAGAAACGTGTAACTCTGTGAGTTTCATTCACACATGGCAATGCAGTTTCTCAGAAAACTTCTCTCTAGTTAATACGTGAGGACATTTCCTTTTTCACCATAGCCCTCAATGAGCTCCCAAATATCACCTTGCGGAATCCACGACAACAGTGTTAGCAAACTGTTCCAAGTATGGAAGGGTGGAACTCTGTGTGATGAAGTCACAAATCAGAAAGCAATCTCTGAGAAAGCTTCCCTCTAGTTACTATGTGAGGATATTTCCTTTTTCAATATGGGACCCTATGGGCTCCCAAATATCACTTTGCAGAATCCACGACAACAGTGTTAACAAACTGTTCCAAGAAGGGAAGTGTGGATCTATTTGTGATGAAGTCACACATCAGCAAGCAATCTCTCAAAAAGCTTCTCTCTAGTTATTATGTGAGGATATTTGCTTTTTCACCATGGGCCCCTATGGGCTCCCAAATATCATTTTGCAGATTCCACGAAAAGATTGTTAGCGAACTGCTTCCTGAGTTTTAAGTTGTAAGTCTGTGAGATGAACTCACTGACGAGAAAGAAGTTTCTCAGAAAGCTTCCTTCACGTTTTGAACTAATGAAATTTCCTTTATCAGCGTAGGCTTCAATGCGGTCCAAAGAAGCCCTTCTCAGGATCCTCAAAGATAGTGTTAATGGACTGCCCCAGGAAACATAAGTGTAACTCTGTGAGATGAATTCACATATCAGCAACAAGTTTCTACAAAAGCTTCTTTCTAGTTTTCATCTGAGGATATTTCCTTTTTCAGCGTAAGCTTCATTACGCTATTAAATATCTAATTGAAGATTTCCAGAAAACTGTGTTAACAAACTGATCACTGAAGAGAAACATGTAACTCTTTGAGTTGCTTTCACACATGGCAATGCAGTTTCTCAGAAATATTTTCTCTGGTTATTACGTGAGGATATTTCCTTTTTCACCATGGGCCCCTAAGAGCTCCCAAATATCACTGTACAGAATCCACGACAACAGTGCTAGCAAACTGTTCCAAGAATGGAAGGGTGGAACTCTGTGTGATGAAGTCACACATCAGAAAGCAATCTCTCAGAAAGCTTCTCTCTAGTTATTATGTGAGGATATTTTCTTTTTCACCTTGGGCCCCTATGGGCTCCCAAATATCGCTTTGGAGAATCCACGACAACAGTGTTAGAAAACTGTTCCAAGAAGGGAATTGTGGAACTCTGTGTGGTGAAGTCACATATCAGAAAGCAATCTCTGAAAAAGCTTCTCTCTAGGTATTATGTGAGGATATTTCCTTTTTCACCATGGGCCCCTATGGGCTCCCAAATATCACTTTGCAGTTTCCACGAAAAGAGTGTTAGCAAACTGCTTCCTGAGGTTTAAGTTGTAAGTCTGTGAGATGAACTCACTGATCAGAGAGAAGTATCTCAGAAATCTTCACTCACGTTTTGAACTCATGAAATTTCCTTTATCAGCGTAGACCTCAATGGGATTCAAAGAAGCTCTTCTCAGGTTACTCAAAGACAGTGTTAATGGACTGCTCCACGAAACATATGTGTAACTCTGTGAGATGAATTCACACATCACCAAGAAGTTTCGAAGAAAGCTTCTTTCTAGTTTTCATCTGAAGATATTTCCTTTGTCACCGTAGGCTTCATTGCGCTAAGAAGTATCTAATTGCAGACTGATCACTGAAGAGAAACGTGTAACTCTGTGAGTTGCATTCACACATGGCAATGCAGTTTCTCAGAAAGCTTCTCTCCAGTTATTATGTGAGGACATTTCCTTTTTAACCATAGACCTCAATGAGATCCCAAATAATACTTTGCAGAAACCACGAAAACAGTGTTAGCAACCTGTTCGAAGAAGGGAAGGGTGGAACTCTGTGTGATGAAGTCACACATCAGAAAGCAATCTCTCAAAAAGCTTCTCTCTAGTTATTATGTGAGGATATTTCCTTTTTCACCATGGGCCCCTATAGGCTCCCAAATATCACTTACCAGATTCCACGACAACAGTGTTAGCAAACTGTTCCAAGAAGGGAAGGGTGGAACTCTATGTGATGAAGTCACACATCAGAAAGCAATCTCTCAAAAAGCTTCTCTCTAGTTATTATGTGAGGATATTTCCTTTTTCACCATGGGCCCCTACGGGCTCCCAAATATCACTTTACAGATTCCACGAAAAGAATGTTAGCAAACTGCATCCTGAGGTTTAAGTTGTGTGTCTGTGAGATGAACTCACTGATCAGGAAGAAGTTTCCCATAAAGCTTCTTTCACGTTTTGAACTGATGAAATTTCCTTTATCAGCGTAGGCCCCAGTGCGATCCAAAAAAGCCCTTCTCAGGTTCTTCAAAGACAGTGTTAATGGACTGCTCCACGAAACATATGTGTAACTCTGTGAGATGAATTCACACATCACCAAGAAGTTTCCAAGAAAGCTTCTTTCTAGTTTTCATCTGAGAATATTTCCTTTGTCACCATAAGCTTCATTGCGCTGTGAAGTACCTAACTGCAGATTTCCAGAAAACTGTGATAACAAACTGATCACTGAATAGTTACGTTTAACTCTGTGAGTTGCATTCACACATGGCAGTGCAGTTTCTCAGAAAGCTTCTCTCTAGTTGTTATGTGAGGATATTTACTTTTTCACCATAGACCTGAATGAGCTCCCAAATATCACTTTGCCGAATCCACGAGAACAGTGTTAGCAAACTGTTCCAAGAAGGAAAGGGTAGAATTCTGTGTGATGAAGTAACACATCAGAAAGCAATCTCTAAAAAAGCTTCTCTCTGGTTATTATTTGAGGTTATTTCCTTTTTCACCATAGCCCTCAATGAGGTCCCAAATATCACTGTGTAGAATCCACGACAACAGTGTTAGCAAACTGTTCCAAGAAGGAAAGGGTAGAATTCTGTGTGATGAAGTCACACACAGAGAGCAATCTCTCAGAAAGCTTCTCTCTAGTTATTATGTGAGTATAACTCCTTTTTCACCATGGGCCCTTATGGGCTCCCAAATATCACTTTGCAGAATCAAACGACAACAGTGTTAGCAAACTGTTCCAAGAAGGGAAGGGTGGAACTCTGGGTGATGAAGTCACACATCAGAAAGCAATCTCTCAAAAAGCTTCTCTCTAGTTATTATGTGAGGATATTTCTTTTTTCACCATGGTCCCCTTTGGGCTCCCAAATATCACTTTGCAGTTTCCACGAAAAGAGTGTTAGCAAACTGCTTCCTGAGGTGTAAGTTGTAAGTCTGTGACATGAACTCACAGATAAGAAAGAAGTTTCTCAGAAAGCTTCTTTCACGTTTTGAACTGATGAAATTTCGTTTATCAGCGTAGGCCTCAGTACGATTCAAAGAAGCCCTTGTCAGGTTCCTCTAAGACAGTGTTAATGGACTGCTCCATGAAACATAAGTGTAACTCTCTGAGATGAATTCACACATAACTAAGATGTTTCTAAGAATCCTTCTTTCTAGTTTACATCTGAGGATATTTCCTTTGTCACCGTAGGCTTCATTGTGCTATGAAGTATCTAATTGCAGATTTCCAGAAAACTGTGTTAACAAACTGATCACTGAAGAGAAACGTGTAACTCTGTGAGTTGCATTCACACATGGCAGTACATTTTCTCAGAAAGCTTCTTTCTTGTTATTATGTGAGGATATTTCCTATTTTACCATAGCCCTCAATGAGATCCCAAACATCACTTTGCTGAATCCACGAGAACACTGTTATCAAAGTGTTCCAAGAAGGGAAGATTGGAAATCAGGGTGATGAAGTCACACCTCAGAAAGCAGTCTCTCAAAAAGCTTCTCTCTAGTTATTAGGTGAGGATATTTCCTTTTTCACCATGGGCCCCTAAGGGCTCCCAATATCACTTTGCAGTTTCCACGAAAAGAGTGTTAGCAAACTGCTTCCTGAGGTGTAAGTTGTAAGTCTGTGACATAAACTCACTGATCAGAAAGAAGTTTCTCAGAAAGCTTCTTTCACGTTTTGAACTGATGAAATTTCCTTTATCAGCGTAGGCCTCAATGCCATCCAAAGAAGCCCTTCTCATGTTCCTCAAAGACAGTGTTAATGGACTTCTCCACGAAACATAAGTGTAACTCTGTGAGAGGAATTCACACATCACCAAAAAGTTTCTATGAAAGCTTCCTTCTAGTTTTCATCTGAGGATATGTCCTTTGTCACCATAGGCTTCATTGCGCTATGAAGTATTTAATTGCAGATTTCCAGAAATCTGTGTTAACAAACTGATCACTGAAGAGAAACGTGTAACTCTGTGAGTTGCATTCACATACGGCAATGCAGTTTCTCAGAAAGCTTCTCTCCAGTTATTATGTGAGGATAATTCCTTTTTCACCATAGCCCTCAATGAGCTCCCAAACATCATTTTGCAGAATCCACGACAACAGTGTTAGGAAACTGTTCCAAGAAGGGAAGGGTGGAACTCTGTGTGATGAAGTCACACATCCGAAAGCAATCTTTCAGAAAGCTTCTCTCTAGTTATTATGTGAGGATATTTCCTTTTTCACCATAGCCCGCCATGAGGTCCCAAATATCACGTGCTGAATCCAGCAGAACAGTGTTAGCAAAATGTTCCAAGGAGGAAAGTGTGGAACTCTGTGTGATGAAGTCACACATCAGAAACAATCTCTTAAAAACCTTCTCCCTAGTTATTATGTGAGGATACTTCCTTTTTCACCATGGACCCCTATGGGCTCCCAGATATCACTTTGCAGTTTCCACGAAAAGAGTGTTAGCAAACTGCTTCCTGAGGTTTAAGTAGTAAGTCTGTGAGATGAACTCACTGATCAGAAAGAAGTTCCTCAGAAAGCTTCTTTCACGTTTTGAACTGATGAAATTTCCTTTATCAGCGTATTCCTCAATGCGATCCAAAGAAGCCATTCTCAGGTTCCTCAAAGACAGTGTTAATGGACTGCTCCACGAAACATAAGTGTAACTCTGTGAGATGAATTCACACATCACCAAGAAGTTTCTCAGAAAGCTTCTTTCTTTTTTTCATCTGAGGATATTTCCTTTGTCACCGAAAGCTTCATTGCGCTATGAAGTATCTAATTGCAGATTTCCAGAAAACTGTGTTAACAAACTGATCACTGAGGAGAAACGTGTAACTCTGTGAGTTGCATTCGCACATATCAATGCAGTTTCAAGGAAAGCTTCTCTCTAGTTATTATGTGAGGTTATTTCCTTTTTCACCATAGGCCTCAATGAGCTCCCAAATATCACTTTGCAGAATCCACGACAACAGTGTTAGCAAACTGTTCCAAGAAGGGAAGGGTGGAACTCTGTGTGATGAAGTCACACATCATAAAGCAAACTCTCAGAATGCTTCTCTCTAGTTATTATGTGAGGATATTTCCTTTTTCACCATGAGCCCCTATGGGCTCCCAAATATCACTTTGCAGTTTCCACGAAAAGAGTGTTAGCAAACTGCTTCCTGAGGTTTAAGTTGTAAGTCTGTGAGATGAACTCACAGATGAGAAAGAAGTTTCTCAGAAAGCTTCTTTCACGTTTTGAACTGATGAAATTTCCTTTATCAGTATAGGCCTCAATGCGATCCAAAGAAGCCCTTCTCAGGTTCCTCAGAGAAAATGTTAATGGACTCCTCCGGGCCGGGTGCGGTGGCTCAAGCCTGTTATCCCAGCACTTTGGGAGGCCGAGACGGGTGGATCACGAGGTCAGGAGATCAAGACCATCCTGGCTAACATGGTGAAACCCCGTCTTTACTAAAAAAAAAGTACAAAAAGATAGCCGGGCGAGGTGGTGGGCGCCTGTAGTCCCAGCTACTCGGGAGGCTGAGGCAGGAGAATGGCGTGAACCCGGGAGGCGGAGCTTCCAATGAGCTGAGATCCGGCCACTGTACCGCAGTGAGTTGCATTCACACATGGCAATGCAGTTTCTCAGAAAGCTTCTCTCTGGTTATTATGTGAGGATATTTCCTTTTTCACCATGGGCCCCTAAGGGATCCCAAATATCACATTGCAGAATCCACGACAACTGTGATAGCAAACTGTTCCAAAAAGGGAAGTGTGGAACTCTGTGTGATGAAGTCACACATGAGAAAGCAATCTCTCAAAAAGCTTCTCTCTACTTATTATGTGAGGATATTTCCTTTTTCACCATGGGCAATATGGGCTCCCATATATCACTTTGCAGTTTCCACAAAAAGAGAGTTAGCAAACTGCTTCCTGAGGTATAAGTTGTAAGTCTGTGAGATGAACTCACTGATCAGAAAGAAGTTTCTCAGAAAGCTTCTTTCACGTTTTGAACTCATGAAATTTCGTTTATCAGCGTAGGCCTCAATGCGATCCAAAGAAGCCCTTCTCAGGTTCCTCAAAGACAGTGTTAATTGACTGCTCCGCGAAACATAACTGTAACTGTGTGAGATGAATTCACACATCTCCAAGAAGTTTTGAAAAAAGCTTCTTTCTAGTTTTCATCCGAGGATATTTCCTTTGTCACCGTAAGCTTCATTGCGCTATGAAGTATCTAATTGCAGATTTCCAGAAAACTGTTTTCACAAACTGATCACTGAAGAGAAACGTGTAACTCTGTGAGTTTCATTCACACATGGCAATGCAGTTTCTCAGAAAACTTCTCTCTAGTTAATACGTGAGGACATTTCCTTTTTCACCATAGCCCTCAATGAGCTCCCAAATATCACCTTGCGGAATCCACGACAACAGTGTTAGCAAACTGTTCCAAGTATGGAAGGGTGGAACTCTGTGTGATGAAGTCACAAATCAGAAAGCAATCTCTGAGAAAGCTTCCCTCTAGTTACTATGTGAGGATATTTCCTTTTTCAATATGGGACCCTATGGGCTCCCAAATATCACTTTGCAGAATCCACGACAACAGTGTTAACAAACTGTTCCAAGAAGGGAAGTGTGGATCTATTTGTGATGAAGTCACACATCAGCAAGCAATCTCTCAAAAAGCTTCTCTCTAGTTATTATGTGAGGATATTTGCTTTTTCACCATGGGCCCCTATGGGCTCCCAAATATCATTTTGCAGATTCCACGAAAAGATTGTTAGCGAACTGCTTCCTGAGTTTTAAGTTGTAAGTCTGTGAGATGAACTCACTGACGAGAAAGAAGTTTCTCAGAAAGCTTCCTTCACGTTTTGAACTAATGAAATTTCCTTTATCAGCGTAGGCTTCAATGCGGTCCAAAGAAGCCCTTCTCAGGATCCTCAAAGATAGTGTTAATGGACTGCCCCAGGAAACATAAGTGTAACTCTGTGAGATGAATTCACATATCAGCAACAAGTTTCTACAAAAGCTTCTTTCTAGTTTTCATCTGAGGATATTTCCTTTTTCAGCGTAAGCTTCATTACGCTATTAAATATCTAATTGAAGATTTCCAGAAAACTGTGTTAACAAACTGATCACTGAAGAGAAACATGTAACTCTTTGAGTTGCTTTCACACATGGCAATGCAGTTTCTCAGAAATATTTTCTCTGGTTATTACGTGAGGATATTTCCTTTTTCACCATGGGCCCCTAAGAGCTCCCAAATATCACTGTACAGAATCCACGACAACAGTGCTAGCAAACTGTTCCAAGAATGGAAGGGTGGAACTCTGTGTGATGAAGTCACACATCAGAAAGCAATCTCTCAGAAAGCTTCTCTCTAGTTATTATGTGAGGATATTTTCTTTTTCACCTTGGGCCCCTATGGGCTCCCAAATATCGCTTTGGAGAATCCACGACAACAGTGTTAGAAAACTGTTCCAAGAAGGGAATTGTGGAACTCTGTGTGGTGAAGTCACATATCAGAAAGCAATCTCTGAAAAAGCTTCTCTCTAGGTATTATGTGAGGATATTTCCTTTTTCACCATGGGCCCCTATGGGCTCCCAAATATCACTTTGCAGTTTCCACGAAAAGAGTGTTAGCAAACTGCTTCCTGAGGTTTAAGTTGTAAGTCTGTGAGATGAACTCACTGATCAGAGAGAAGTATCTCAGAAATCTTCACTCACGTTTTGAACTCATGAAATTTCCTTTATCAGCGTAGACCTCAATGGGATTCAAAGAAGCTCTTCTCAGGTTACTCAAAGACAGTGTTAATGGACTGCTCCACGAAACATATGTGTAACTCTGTGAGATGAATTCACACATCACCAAGAAGTTTCGAAGAAAGCTTCTTTCTAGTTTTCATCTGAAGATATTTCCTTTGTCACCGTAGGCTTCATTGCGCTAAGAAGTATCTAATTGCAGACTGATCACTGAAGAGAAACGTGTAACTCTGTGAGTTGCATTCACACATGGCAATGCAGTTTCTCAGAAAGCTTCTCTCCAGTTATTATGTGAGGACATTTCCTTTTTAACCATAGACCTCAATGAGATCCCAAATAATACTTTGCAGAAACCACGAAAACAGTGTTAGCAACCTGTTCGAAGAAGGGAAGGGTGGAACTCTGTGTGATGAAGTCACACATCAGAAAGCAATCTCTCAAAAAGCTTCTCTCTAGTTATTATGTGAGGATATTTCCTTTTTCACCATGGGCCCCTATAGGCTCCCAAATATCACTTACCAGATTCCACGACAACAGTGTTAGCAAACTGTTCCAAGAAGGGAAGGGTGGAACTCTATGTGATGAAGTCACACATCAGAAAGCAATCTCTCAAAAAGCTTCTCTCTAGTTATTATGTGAGGATATTTCCTTTTTCACCATGGGCCCCTACGGGCTCCCAAATATCACTTTACAGATTCCACGAAAAGAATGTTAGCAAACTGCATCCTGAGGTTTAAGTTGTGTGTCTGTGAGATGAACTCACTGATCAGGAAGAAGTTTCCCATAAAGCTTCTTTCACGTTTTGAACTGATGAAATTTCCTTTATCAGCGTAGGCCCCAGTGCGATCCAAAAAAGCCCTTCTCAGGTTCTTCAAAGACAGTGTTAATGGACTGCTCCACGAAACATATGTGTAACTCTGTGAGATGAATTCACACATCACCAAGAAGTTTCCAAGAAAGCTTCTTTCTAGTTTTCATCTGAGAATATTTCCTTTGTCACCATAAGCTTCATTGCGCTGTGAAGTACCTAACTGCAGATTTCCAGAAAACTGTGATAACAAACTGATCACTGAATAGTTACGTTTAACTCTGTGAGTTGCATTCACACATGGCAGTGCAGTTTCTCAGAAAGCTTCTCTCTAGTTGTTATGTGAGGATATTTACTTTTTCACCATAGACCTGAATGAGCTCCCAAATATCACTTTGCCGAATCCACGAGAACAGTGTTAGCAAACTGTTCCAAGAAGGAAAGGGTAGAATTCTGTGTGATGAAGTAACACATCAGAAAGCAATCTCTAAAAAAGCTTCTCTCTGGTTATTATTTGAGGTTATTTCCTTTTTCACCATAGCCCTCAATGAGGTCCCAAATATCACTGTGTAGAATCCACGACAACAGTGTTAGCAAACTGTTCCAAGAAGGAAAGGGTAGAATTCTGTGTGATGAAGTCACACACAGAGAGCAATCTCTCAGAAAGCTTCTCTCTAGTTATTATGTGAGTATAACTCCTTTTTCACCATGGGCCCTTATGGGCTCCCAAATATCACTTTGCAGAATCAAACGACAACAGTGTTAGCAAACTGTTCCAAGAAGGGAAGGGTGGAACTCTGGGTGATGAAGTCACACATCAGAAAGCAATCTCTCAAAAAGCTTCTCTCTAGTTATTATGTGAGGATATTTCTTTTTTCACCATGGTCCCCTTTGGGCTCCCAAATATCACTTTGCAGTTTCCACGAAAAGAGTGTTAGCAAACTGCTTCCTGAGGTGTAAGTTGTAAGTCTGTGACATGAACTCACAGATAAGAAAGAAGTTTCTCAGAAAGCTTCTTTCACGTTTTGAACTGATGAAATTTCGTTTATCAGCGTAGGCCTCAGTACGATTCAAAGAAGCCCTTGTCAGGTTCCTCTAAGACAGTGTTAATGGACTGCTCCATGAAACATAAGTGTAACTCTCTGAGATGAATTCACACATAACTAAGATGTTTCTAAGAATCCTTCTTTCTAGTTTACATCTGAGGATATTTCCTTTGTCACCGTAGGCTTCATTGTGCTATGAAGTATCTAATTGCAGATTTCCAGAAAACTGTGTTAACAAACTGATCACTGAAGAGAAACGTGTAACTCTGTGAGTTGCATTCACACATGGCAGTACATTTTCTCAGAAAGCTTCTTTCTTGTTATTATGTGAGGATATTTCCTATTTTACCATAGCCCTCAATGAGATCCCAAACATCACTTTGCTGAATCCACGAGAACACTGTTATCAAAGTGTTCCAAGAAGGGAAGATTGGAAATCAGGGTGATGAAGTCACACCTCAGAAAGCAGTCTCTCAAAAAGCTTCTCTCTAGTTATTAGGTGAGGATATTTCCTTTTTCACCATGGGCCCCTAAGGGCTCCCAATATCACTTTGCAGTTTCCACGAAAAGAGTGTTAGCAAACTGCTTCCTGAGGTGTAAGTTGTAAGTCTGTGACATAAACTCACTGATCAGAAAGAAGTTTCTCAGAAAGCTTCTTTCACGTTTTGAACTGATGAAATTTCCTTTATCAGCGTAGGCCTCAATGCCATCCAAAGAAGCCCTTCTCATGTTCCTCAAAGACAGTGTTAATGGACTTCTCCACGAAACATAAGTGTAACTCTGTGAGAGGAATTCACACATCACCAAAAAGTTTCTATGAAAGCTTCCTTCTAGTTTTCATCTGAGGATATGTCCTTTGTCACCATAGGCTTCATTGCGCTATGAAGTATTTAATTGCAGATTTCCAGAAATCTGTGTTAACAAACTGATCACTGAAGAGAAACGTGTAACTCTGTGAGTTGCATTCACATACGGCAATGCAGTTTCTCAGAAAGCTTCTCTCCAGTTATTATGTGAGGATAATTCCTTTTTCACCATAGCCCTCAATGAGCTCCCAAACATCATTTTGCAGAATCCACGACAACAGTGTTAGGAAACTGTTCCAAGAAGGGAAGGGTGGAACTCTGTGTGATGAAGTCACACATCCGAAAGCAATCTTTCAGAAAGCTTCTCTCTAGTTATTATGTGAGGATATTTCCTTTTTCACCATAGCCCGCCATGAGGTCCCAAATATCACGTGCTGAATCCAGCAGAACAGTGTTAGCAAAATGTTCCAAGGAGGAAAGTGTGGAACTCTGTGTGATGAAGTCACACATCAGAAACAATCTCTTAAAAACCTTCTCCCTAGTTATTATGTGAGGATACTTCCTTTTTCACCATGGACCCCTATGGCCTCCCAGATATCACTTTGCAGTTTCCACGAAAAGAGTGTTAGCAAACTGCTTCCTGAGGTTTAAGTAGTAAGTCTGTGAGATGAACTCACTGATCAGAAAGAAGTTCCTCAGAAAGCTTCTTTCACGTTTTGAACGGATGAAATTTCCTTTATCAGCGTAGGCCTCAAAGCTATCTAAAGAAGCCCTTCTCAGGTTCCTCAAAGACAGTGTTAATGGAATTCTCCACGAAACATAAGTGTAACTCTGTGAGATGAATTCACACATCACCAAGAAGTTTCTAAGAAAGCTTCTTTCTAGTTTTCTTCTGAAGATGTTTCCTTTTTCACCGTAAGCTTCATTACGCTATGAAGTATCTAATTGCAGATTTAAAGAATTCTGTGTTAACAAACTGATCACTGAAGAGAAACGTGTAACTCTGTCAGTTGCATTTTTCATGGCAGTGCAGTATCACAGAAAGCTTCTCTCTAGTTATTATATGAGGATATTTCCTTTTTCACCATAGCCCTCAATCAGCTCTCAAATATCACCTTGCTGAATCCACGAGAACACTGTTATCAAAGTGTTCAAAGAAGGGAAGGGTGGAAATCTGGGTGATGGAGTCACACATCAGAAAGCAATCTCTCAAAAAGCTTCTCTCTAGTTATTATGTGAGGATATTTCCTTTTTCACCATGGGCCCCAATGGGCTCCAAAATATCACTTTGCAGTTTCCACGAAAAGAGTGTGAGCAAACTGCTTCCTGAGGTTTAAGTTGTAAGTCTGTGAGATGAACTCACTGATCAGAAAGAAATTTCTCAGAAAGCTTCTTTGACGTTTTGAACTGATGAAATTTCCTTTATAAGCGTAGGCCTCAATGTCATCCAAAGAAGCCCTTCTCAGGTTCCTCAAAAACAGTGTTAATGGACTGCTCCACGTAACATAAGTGGAACTCTGTGAGATGAATTCACGCATCACCAAGAAGTTTCTAAAAAAGCTTCTTTGTAGTTTTCATCTGAGAATATTTCCTTCGTCACCATAAGCTTCATTGCGCTATGAAGTATCTAATTGCAGTTTTCCAGAAAACAGTGTTAACAAACCGATCACTGAAGAGAAACATGTAACTCTGTGAGTTGCATTTACACATGGCAGTGCAGTTTCTCAGAAAGCTTCTCTCTAGTAATTTTCTGAGGATATTTCCTTTGTCACCATGGGCCCTTATGGGCTCCCAAATATCACTTTGCAGAATCAAACGACAACAGTGTTAGCAAACTGTTCCAAGAAGGGAAGGGTGGAACTCTGTGTGATGAAGTCACACATCAGAAAGCAATCTCTCAAAAAGCTTCTCTCTAGTTATTATGTGAGGATATTTCCTTTTTCACCATGGTCCCCTTTGGGCTCCCAAATATCACTTTGCAGTTTCCACGAAAAGAGTGTTAGCAAACTGCTTCCAGAGGTGCAAGTTGTAAGTCTGTGACATGAACTCACAGATCAGAAAGAAGTTTCTCAGAAAGCTTCTTTTACGTTTTCAACTGATGAAAGTTCCTTTATCAGCGTAACCTCAAGGCGATTCAAAGAAGCCCTTGTCAGGTTCCTCAAAGACAGTGTGTATGGACTGCTCCACGAAACATAAGTGTAACTCTGTGAGCTGAATTCACACATCACGAAGAAGTTTCTAAAAAAGCTTTTTCTAGTTTTCATCTGAAGATATTTCCTTTGTCACCGTAGGCTTCATTGCGCTATGAAGTATCTAATTGCCGATTTCCAGAAAACTGTGTTAACAAACTGATCACTGGAGAGAAACGTGTAACTCTGTGAGTTGCATTCACACATGGCAATGCAATTTCTCCGAAAGCTTCTCTCCAGTTATTATGTGAGGATATCTCCTTTTTCACCATAGCCCTCAAAGAGCTCCCAAATATCACATTGCTGAATCCACGAGAACACTGTTATCAAAGTGTTCCAAGAAGGGAAGGGTGGAAATCAGGGTGATGAAGTCACACATCAGAAAGCAGTCTCTCAAAAAGCTTCTCTCTAGTTATTATGTGAGGATATTTCCTTTTTCACCATGGACCTTTATGGGCTCCCAAATATCACTTTGCAGAATCAAACGACAACAGTGTAAGCAAACTGTTGCAAGAAGGGAAGGGTGGAACTCTCTGTGATGAAGCCACACATCAGGAAGCAACCTCTCAAAAAGCTTCTCTCTAGTTATTATGTGAGGATATTTCCTTTTTCACCATGGGCCCCTATGGGCTCCCAAATATCACTTTGCAGTTTCCACGAAAAGAGTGTGAGCAAACTGCTTCCTGAGGTTTAAGTTGTAAGTCTGTGAGATGAACTCACTGATCTGAAAGAAGTTTCTCAGAAAGCTTCTTTCACGTTTTGAACTGATGAAATTTCCTTCATCAACGTTGGCCTCAATGCCATCCAAAGAAGTCCTTGTCAGGTTCCTCAAAGACAGTGTTAATGAACTGCTCCACGTAACATAAGTGTAACTCTGTGAGATGAATTCACCCATCACCAAGAAGTATCTAAGAAAGCTTCTTTCTAGTTTTCATCTGAAGATATTTCCTTTCTCACCGTAGGCTTCATGGCACTATGAAGTATCTAATTGCAGATTTCAAGAAAACTGTGTTAACAAACTGATCACTGAAGAGAAACGTGTAACTCTGTGAGTTGCATTCACACATGGCAGTGCAGTTTCTCAGAAAGCTTCTCTCTAGTAATTATGTGAGGATATTTCCGTTTTCACCATAGCCCTCAATGAGCTCGCAAATATCAGTTTGCTGAATCCACAAGAACGCTGTTATCAAAGTGTTCCAAGAAGGGAAGGGTGGAAATCCGGGTGATGAAGTCACACATCAGAAAGCAATCTCTCAAAACCTCTCTATAGTTATTATGTGAGGATATCTCCTTTTTCACCATGCGGCCCTATGGGCTAACAAATATCACTTTGCAGTTTCCACGATAAGAGTGTGACCAAACTGTTTCCTGAGGTTTAAGTTGTAAGTCTGTGAGATGAACTCACTGATCAGAAAGAAGTTTCTCCGAAAGCTTCTTTCACGTTTTGAACTGATGAAGTTTTCTTTATCAGCGTAGGCCTCAATGCCATCCTAAGAAGCCCTTCTCAGGTTCCTCAAAAACAGTGTTAATGGACTGCTCCACGAAACATAAGTGTAACTCTGTGAGATGAATTCACACATCACCAAGAAGTTTCTACGAAAGCTTCTTTCTAGTTTTCATCTGAAGATATTTCCATTGTCACCGTAGGCTTCATTGCGCTATGAAGTATCTAATTGCAGATTTCCAGAAAACTGTGTTAACAAAATGATCACTGAAGAGAAACGTGTAACTCTGTGAGTTGCATTCACACATGGCAATGCAATTTCTCCAAAAGCTTCTCTCTAGTTATTATGTGAGTATATCTCCTTTTCCACCATGGGCCCTTAAGGGCTCCAAATATCACTTTTCAGAATCAGACGACAACAGTATTTGCAAACTGTTCCAAGAAGGAAAGGGTGGAAGTCTGTGTGATGAAGTCACACATCAGAAAGCAATCTCTCAAAAAGCCTCTCTCTAGTTATTATGTGAGGATATTTCCTTTTTCACCATGGGCCCCTATGGGGTCCCAAATATCACATTGCAGTTTCCACGAAAAGAGTGTGAGCAAACTGCTTCCTGAGGTTTAAGTTGTAAGTCCGTGACATGAACTCACTGATCAGAAAGAAGTTTCTCAGAAAGCTTCTTTCACGTTTTGAAGTGATGAAATTTCCTTTATCAGCGTAGACCTCAATGTGACTCAAGGAAGCTCTTGTCAGGTACCTCAAAGACAGTGTTAATGGACTGCTCCACGAAACATAGGTGTAACTCTGTGAGATGAATTCACACATCACCAAGAAGTTTCTAAGAAAGCTTCTTTCTAGTTTTCATCTGAAGATATTTCCTTTCTCACCGTAGGCTTCATTCCGCTATGAAGTATCTAATTGCAGATTTCCAGAAAACTGTGTTAACAAAGTGTTCACTGAAGAGCAACGTGTAACTTTGTGAGTTGCATTCACACATGGCAATGCAATTTCTCCGAAAGCTTCTCTCTAGTTATTATGTGAGTATATCCCCTATTTCTCCAGGGGCCCTTATGGGCTCCCAAATATCACTTTGCAGAATCAAACGACAACAGTGTTAGCAAACTGTTCCAAGAAGGGAAGGGTGGAACTCTGTGTGATGAAGTCACACATCAGAAAGCAATCTCTCAAAAAGCTTCTCTCTAGTTATTTTGTGAGAATATTTCGTTTTTCACCATGGGCCCCTAAGGGCTCCCAAATATCAATTTGCAGTTTCCACGAAAGGTTTAAGTTGTAAGTCTGTGAGATGAACTCATTGATTAGAAAGAAGTTTCTCAGAAAGCTTCTTTCACGTTTTGAACTGATGAAATTTTTCTTTATCCGCGTAGGCCTCAATGCCATCCAAAGAAGCGCTTCTCAGGTTCCTCAAAAACAGTGTGAATGGACTGCTCCACGAAACATAAGTGTAACTCTGTGAGATGAATTCACACACCACCAAGAAGTTTCTAAGAAAGCTTCTTTCTAGTTTTCATCTGAGAATATTTCGTTTGTCAGCATATGCTTCATTGCGCTATGAAGTATCTAATTGCAGATTTCCAGAAAACTGTGTTAACAAACTGATCACTGAAGACAAACGTGTAACTCTGTGAGTTGCATTCACACATGGCAGTGCAGTTTCTCAGAAAGCTTCTCTCTAGTTATGATGTGAGGATATCTCCTTTTTCACCATAGCCCTCAATGAGCTCCCAAATATCACTTTGCTGAATCCAAGAGAACACTGTTATCAAAGTGTTCCAAGAAGGGAAGGGTGGAAATCTGGGTGATGAAGTCACACATCGGAAAGCAATCTCTCAAAAAGCTTCTCTCTAGTTATTATGAGAGGATATCTCCTTTTTCACCAAGGGACCCTATGGGCTCCCAAATATCAGTTGCAGTTTCCACGAAAAGAGTGTGAGCAAACTGCTTCCTGAGGTGTACGTTGTAAGTCTGTGGGATGAACTCACTGATAAGAAATAAGTTTCTCAGAAAACTTCTTTCACGTTTTGAACTGATGAAATTTCCTTTATCAGCGTAGACCTCAATGAGATTCAAAGAAGCCCTTGTCATGTTCCTCAAAGACAGTGTTTATGGACTGCTCCACGAAACATAAGTGTAACTCTGTTAGATGAATTCACACATCACCAAGAAGTTTCTAAGAAAGCTTCTTTCTAGTTTTCATCTGAAGATATTTCCTCTGTCACCGTAGGCTTCATTGCGCTATGAAGTATCTAATTGCCGATTTCCAGAAAACTGTGTTAACAAACTGATCACTGAAGGGAAACGTGTAACTCTGTGAGTTGCATGCACACATGGCAATGCAATTTCTCCGAAAGCTTCTCTCTAGTTATTATGTGAGTATATCTCCTTTTCCACCATGGGCCCTTAAGGGCTCCCAAATATCACTTTTCAGAATCAAACGACAACAGTGTTTGCAAACTGTTCCAAGAAGGAAAGGGTGGAACTCTGTGTGATGAAGTCACACATCAGAAAGCAATCTCTCAAAAAGCCTCTCTCTAGTTATTATGTGAGGATATTTCCTTTTCCACCATGGGCCCCTATGGGGTCCCAAATATCACATTGCAGTTTCCACGAAAAGAGTGTGAGCAAACTGCTTCCTGAGGTTTAAGTTGTAAGTCTGTGAGATGAACTCACTGATCAGAAAGAAGTTTCTCAGAAAGCTTCTTTCACTTTTTGAACTCATGAAATTACCTTTATCAGCGTAGGCGTCAATGCCATCCAAAGAAGCCCTTCACAGATTGCTCAAAAACAGTGTTAATGGACTGCTCCACGAAACATAAGTGTAACTCTGTGAGATGAATTCACACATCGCCAAGAAGTTTCTAAGAAAGTTTCTTTCTTGTTTTCATCCTAGAATATTTCCTTTGTCACCATAAGCTTCATTGTGTGATGAGGTATCTAATTGCAGATTTCCAGAAATCTGTATTAACAAACTGATAACTGAAGAGAAACGTGTAACTCTGTGAGTTGCATTCACACATGGCAATGCTATTTTTCCGAAAGCCTCTGTCTAGTTATTATGTGAGTATATCTCCTTTATCACCATGGGCCCTTAAGGGCTCACAAATATCACTTTGCAGAATCAAACGACAACAGTGTTAGCAAAGTGTTCCAAGAAGGGAATGGTGGAACTCTGTGTAATGAAGTCACACAGAAAGGAATCTCTCAAAAAGCTTCTCTATAGTAATTATGTGAGGATATTTCCTTTTTCTCCATGGGCCCCTATGGGCTCCCAAATATCACTTTGCAGTTTCCACGAAAAAAGTGTGAGCAAACTCCTTCCTGATTTTTAAGCTATAAGTCTGTGAGATGAACTCACTGATCAGAAAGAAGTTTCTCAGAAAGCTTCTTTCACGTTTTGAACTGATGAAATTTCCTTTATCAGCGTAGGCCTCAATGCCATCCAAAGAAGCCCTTCACAGGTTCCTCAAAAACAGTGTTAATGGACTGCTCCACGAAACATAATTGTAACTCTCTGAGATGAATTCACACATCACTAAGATGTTTCTAAGAAAGCTTCTTTCTAGTTTTCATCTGAGAATATTTCCTTTGTCACCATAAGCTTCATTGCGCTATGAAGTATCTAATTGCAGATTTCCAGAAAACTGTGTTAACCAACTGATCACTGAAGAGAAACGTGTAACGCTGTGAGTTGCATTCACACATGGCAGTGCAGTTTCTCAGAAAGCTTCTCTCTAGTTATTATGTGAGGATATCTCCTTTTTCACCATAGCCCTCAATGAGCTCCCAAATATCACTTTGCTGAATCCACGAGAACACTGTTATCATAGTGTTCAAAGAAGGGAAGGGAGGAAAACAGGGTGATGAAATCACACATCAGAAAGCAATCTCTCAAAAAGCTTCTCTCTAGTTATTATCTTTGGATATCTCCTTTTTACCATGGGCCCCTACGGGCTCCCAAATATCACTTTGCAGTTTCCACGAAAAGAGTGTTAGCAAACTGCTTCCTGAGGTGTACGTTGTAAGTCTGTGATATGAACTCACTGATCAGAAAGAAGTTTCTCAGAAAGCTTCTCTCACATTTTGAACTGATGAAATTTCCTTTATCAGCATAGACCTCAATGCGATTCAAAGAAGCCCTTGTCAGGTTCCTCAAAGACAGTGTTAATGGACTACTCCACGAAACATAAGTGTAACTCTGTGAGATGACTTCACACACCACCAAGAAGTTTCTAAGAAAGCTTCTTTCTATTATTCATCTAAAGATATTTCCTTTGTCACCGTAGGCTTCATTGCACTATGAAGCATCTATTTGCAGATTTCCAGAAAACTGTGTTAACAGTCTGATCACTGAAGAGAAACGTGTAACTCTGTGAGTTGCATTCACACATGGCAATGCAATTTCTCCGAAAGCTTCTCTCTAGTTATTATGTGAGTATAACTCCTTTTTCACCATGGGCCCCTATGGGCTCCCAAATATCACTTTGCAATTTCCACGAAAAGAGTGTTAGCAAACTGCTTCCTGAGGTGTACGTTGTAAGTCTGTGACATGAAATCACTGATCAGAAAGAAGATTCTCAGACAGGTTCTTTCACGTTTTGAACCGATGAAATTTCCTTTATCAACGTAGACTTGAATGCCATCCAAAGAAACCCTTCTCAGATTCCTCAAAAACAGTGTTAATGGACTGCTCCATGAAATATAAGTGTAACTCTGTGAGATGAATTCACACATCACCAAGAAGTTTCTAAGAAAGCTTCTTTCTAGTTTCATCTGAGAATATTTCCCTTGTCACCATAAGCTTCATTGCGCTATGAAGTATCTAATTGCAGATTTCCAGAAAACTGTGATAACAAACTGATCACTGAAGAGAAATATGTAACTCTGTGAGTTGCATTCACACATGGCAGTGCATTTTCTCAGAAAGCTTCTCTCTAGTTATTATGTGAAGATATCTCCTTTTTCACCATAGCCCTCAATGAGCTCCCAAATATCACTTTGCTGAATCCACGAGAACACTGTTATCAAAGTGTTCCAAGAAGGGAAGGGTGGAAATCTGGGTCATGAAGTCACACATCAGAAAGCAATCTCTCAAAAAGCTTCTCTCTAGTTATTTTGTGAGGATATCTCCTTTTTCACCATGGGCCCTGATGGGCTCCCAAATATCACTTTGCAGTTTCCAAGAAAAGAGTGTTAGCAAACTGCTTCCTGAGGTGTGCGTTGTAAGTCTGTGACATGAACTCACTGATTAGAAAGAAGTTTCTCAGAAAGCTTCTTTCTCGTTTAGAACTGATGAAATTTCCTTTATCAGCGTAGACCTCAATGCGATTCAAAGAAGCCCTTGTCAGGTTCCTCAAAGACAGTGTTAATGGACTGCTCCATGAACCATAAGTATAACTCTGTGAGATGAATTCACACATCACCACGAAGTTTCTAAGAAAGCTTCTTTATACTTTTCATCTGAGAATATTTTCTTTGTCACCATAAGCTTCATTGCGCTATGAAGTATCCAATTGCAGATTTCCAGAAAACTATGTTAACGAACTGATCACTGAAGGGAAACGTGTAACTCTGTGAGTTGCATTCACACATGGCAGTGCAGTTTCTCAGAAAGCTTCTCTCTAGTTATTATGTGAGGATATCTCCTTTTTCACCATAGCCCTCACTGAGCTCCCAAATATCACTTTGCTGAATCCACGAGAACACTGTTATCAAAGTGTTCCAAGAAGGGAAGGGTGGAAATCTGGGTGATGAAGTCACACATCAGAAAGCAATCTCTCAAAGAGCTTCTCTCTAGTTATTATGTGAGGATATCTCCTTTTCACCATGGGCCCCTACGGGCTCCCAAATATCACTTTGCAGTTTCCACGAAAAGAGTGTGAGCAAACTGCTTCCTGAGGTTTAAGTTGTAAGTCTGTGAGATGAACTCAATGATCAGAGAGAAGTTTCTCAGAAAGCTTCTTTCACGTTTTGAACTGATGAAATTTCCTTTATCAGCGTAGTCCTCAATACCATCCAAAGAATCCCTTCTCAGGTTCCCCAAAAACAGTGTTAATGGACTGCTCCACGAAACATAAGTGTAAGTCTGTGAGATGAATTCACACATCACCAAGAAGTTTCTAAGAAAGCTTCTTTCTAGTTTTCATCTGAAGATATTTCTTTTGTCACCGTAGGCTTCATGGCGCTATGAAGTATCTAATTGCAGATATCCAGAAAACTGTGTTAACATACTGTTCACTGAAGAGAAACATGTAACTCTGTGAGTTGCATTCACACATGCCAGTGCAGTTTCTCAGAGAGCTTCTCTCTATTTATTATGTAAGGATATCTCCTTTGTCACCATAGCCCTCAATGAGCTCCCAAGTATCACATTGCTGAATCCACAAGAACACGGTTATTAAAGTGTTCCAAGAAGGGAAGGGTGGAAATCAGGGTGATGAAGTCACACATCAGAAAGCAATCTCTCAAAAAACTTCTCTCTAGTTATTATGTGAGGATATCTCCTTTTTCACCATGGGCCCCTATGGGCTACCAAATATCATTTTGCACTGTCCACGAATAGAGTGTTAGCAAGCTGCTTCCTGAGGTGTACGTTGTAGGTCTGTGAGATGAACTCACTGAACAGAAAGAAGTTTCTCAGAAACCTTCTTTCACGTTTTGAACTGATGAAATTTCCTTTATCAGCGTAGACCTCATTGCGATTCAAGGAAGCCCTTGTCAGGTTCCTCAAAGACAGTGTTAATGGACTGCTCCACGAAACATAAGTGTAACTCTGTGAGATGAATTCACACATCAACAAGAAGTTTCTAAGAAAGCTTCTTTCTAGTTTTCATCTGAAGATATTTCCTGTGTCACCGTAGGCTTCTTTGCGCAATGAAGTATTTAATTGCAGATTTCCAGAAAACTGTGTTAACAAACTGATCACTGAAGAGAAACGTTTAACTCGTGAATTGCATTCACACATGGCAGTGCAGTTTCTCAGAAAGCTTCTCTCTAGTTTTTATTTGAGTATATATCCTTTTTCACCATGGGCCCTTATGGGCTCCCAAATATCACTTTGCAGAATCAAACGACAACAGTGTTAGCAAACTGTTCCAAGAAGGGAAGGGTGGAACTCTGTGTGATGAAGTCACACATCAGAAAGCAGTCTCTCAAGAAGCTTCTCTCTAGTTATTGTGTGAGGATATTTCCTTTTTCACCCTGGGCCCCTATGGGCTCCCAAATATCACTTTGCAGTTTCCACGAAAAGAGTGTGAGCAAACTGCTTCCTGAGGTTTAAGTTGTAAGTTTGTGAGATGAACTCACTGATCAGAAAGAAGTTTCTCAGAAAGCTTCTTTCATGTTGTGAACTGATGAAATTTCCTTTATCAGCGTAGGCTTCAATACCATCCAAAGAATCCCTTCTCAGGTTCCCCAAAAACAGTGTTAATGGACTGCTCCACGAAACATAAGTGTAAGTCTGTGAGATGAATTCACACATCACCAAGAAGTTTCTAAGAAAGCTCCTTTCTACTTTTCATCTGAAGATATTTCCTTTGTCACCGTAGGCTTCATGGCGCTATGAAGTATCTAATTGCAGATTTCCAGAAAACTGTGTTAACAAACTGTTCACTGAAGAGAAACATGTAACTCTGTGAGTTGCATTCACACATGCCAGTGCAGTTTCTCAGAGAGCTTCTCTCTAGTTATTATGGGAGGATATCTCCTTTGTCACCATAGCCCTCAATGAGCTCCCAAGTATCACATTGCTGAATCCACGAGAACACGGTTATTAAAGTGTTCCAAGAAGGGAAGGGTGGAAATCTGGGTGATGAAGTCACACATCAGAAAGCAATCTCTCAAAAAGCTTCTCTCCAGTTATTATGTGAGGATATCTCCTTTTTCACCATGGGCCCCTATGGGCTACCAAATATCATTTTGCATTTTCCACGAAAAGAGTGTTAGCAAACTGCTTCCTGAGGTGTACGTTGTAAGTCTGTGAGATGAACTCACTGATCAGAAGGAAGTTTCTCAGAAAGCTTCTTTCAGGTTTTGAACTGATGAAATTTCCTTTATCAGCGTAGACCTCATTGCGATTCAAGGAAGCCCTTGTCAGGTTCCTCAAAGACAGTGTTAATGGACTCTCCACGAAACATAAGTGTAACTCTGTGAGATGAATTCACACATCACCAATAAGTTTCTAAGAAAGCTTCTTTCTAGTTTTCATCTGAAGATATTTCCTTTGTCACCGTAGGCTTCATGGTGCTATGAAGTATCTAATTACAGATTTCCAGAAAACTGTGTTAACAAACTGATCACTGAAGAGAAACGTGTAACTCGTGAATTGCATTCACACATTGCAGTGCAGTTTCTCACAAAGCTTCTCTCTAGTTATTATGTGAGGATATCTCCTTTTTCACCATGGGCCCTTATGGGCTCCCAAATATCACTTTGCAGAATCAAACGACAACAGTGTTAGCCAACTGTTCCAAGAAGGGAAGGGTGGAACTCTGTGTGATGAAGTCACACATCAGAAAGCAGTCTCTCAAGAAGCTTCTCTCTAGTTATTATGTGAGGATATTTCCTTTTTCACCATGGGCCCCTATGGGCTCCCAAATATCACTTTGCAGTTTCCACGAAAAGAGTGTGAGCAAACTGCTTCCTGAGGTTTAAGTTGTAAGTTTGTGAGATGAACTCACTGATCAGAAAGAAGTTTCTCAGAAAGCTTCTTTCACGTTTTGAACTGATGAAATTTCCTTTATCAGCGCAGGACTCAATGCCATCCAAAGAAGCCCTTCTCAGGTTCCTCAAAAACAGTGTTAATGGACTGCTCCACGAAACATAAGTGTAAGTCTGTGAGATGAATTCACAGATCACAAGAAGTTTCTAAGAAAGCTCCTTTCTAGTTTTCATCTGAAGATATTTCCTTTGTCACCGTAGGCTTCATGGCGCTATGAAGTATCTAATTGCAGATTTCCAGAAAACTGTGTTAACAAACTGTTCACTGAAGAGAAACATGTAACTCTGTGAGTTGCATTCACACATGCCAGTGCAGTTTCTCAGAGAGCTTCTCTCTAGTTATTATGTGAGGATATCTCCTTTGTCACCATAGCCCTCAATGAGCTCCCAAATATCACATTGCTGAATCCACGAGAACACGGTTATTAAAGTGTTCCAAGAAGGGAAGGGTGAAAATCTGGGTGATGAAGTCACACATCAGAAAGCAATCTCTCAAAAAGCTTCTCTCTAGTTATTATGTGAGGATATCTCCTTTTTCACCATGGGCCCCTATGGGCTACCAAATATCATTTTGCATTTTCCACGAAAAGAGTGTTAGCAAACTGCTTCCTGAGGTGTACGTTGTAAGTCTGTGAGATGAACTCACTGATCAGAAGGAAGTTTCTCAGAAAGCTTCTTTCAGGTTTTGAACTGATGAAATTTCCTTTATCAGCGTAGACCTCATTGCGATTCAAGGAAGCCCTTGTCAGGTTCCTCAAAGACAGTGTTAATGGACTCTCCACGAAACATAAGTGTAACTCTGTGAGATGAATTCACACATCACCAAGAAGTTTCTAAGAAAGCTTCTTTCTAGTTTTCATCTGAAGATATTTCCTTTGTCACCGTAGGCTTCATGGTGCTATGAAGTATCTAATTACAGATTTCCAGAAAACTGTGTTAACAAACTGATCACTGAAGAGAAACGTGTAACTCGTGAATTGCATTCACACATGGCAGTGCAGTTTATCACAAAGCTTCTCTCTAGTTATTATGTGAGGATATCTCCTTTTTCACCATGGGCCCTTATGGGCTCCCAAATATCACTTTGCAGAATCAAACGACAACAGTGTTAGCAAACTGTTCCAAGAAGGGAAGGGTGGAACTCTGTGTGATGAAGTCACACATCAGAAAGCAGTCTCTCAAGAAGCTTCTCTCTAGTTATTATGTGAGGATATCTCCTTTTTCACCCTGGGCCCCTATGGGCTCCCAAATATCACTTTGCAGTTTCCACGAAAAGAGTGTGAGCAAACTGCTTCCTGAGGTTTAAGTTGTAAGTTTGTGAGATGAACTCACTGATCAGAAAGAAGTTTCTCAGAAAGCTTCTTTCGCGTTTTGAACTGATGAAATTTCCTTTATCAGCGCAGGACTCAATGCCATCCAAAGAAGCCCTTCTCAGGTTCCTCAAAAACAGTGTTAATGGACTGCTCCACGAAACATAAGTGTAACTCTGTGAGATGAATTCATACATCAAAAAGAAGTTTCTAAGAAAGCTTCTTTCTAGTTTTCTTCTGAGAATATTTCCTTTGTCACCATAAGCTTCATTGCGCTATGAAGTATCTAATTGCAGATTTCCAGAAAACTGTGTTAACTCACTGATCACTGAAGACAAACATGTAACTCTGTGAGTTGCATTCTCACTTGGCAGTGCAGTTTCTCAGAAAGCTTCTATCCAGTTTTTTGTGAGGATATCATCTTTTTCACCATAGCCCTCAATGAGCTCCCAAATATCACTTTGCTGAATCCACGAGAACACTGTTATCAAAGTGTTCCAAGAAGGGAAGGGTGGAAATCTGGGTGATGAAGTCACACATCAGAAAGCAATCTCTCAAAAAGCTTCTCTCTAGTTATTATGTAAGGATATCTCCTTTTTCACCATGGGCCCCTATGGGCTCCCAAATATCACTTTGCAGTTTCCACGAAAAGAGTGTTAGCAAACTGCTTCCTGAGGTGTACGTTGTAAGTCTGTGACATGAACTCACTGATCAGAAAGAAGTTTCTCAGAAAGCTTCTTTCACGTTTTGAACTGATGAAATTTCCTTTATCAGCGTAGACCTCAATGCGATTCAAAGAAGCCCTTGTCAGGTTCCTCAAAGACAGTGTGAATGGACTGCTCCACAAAACATAAGTGTAACTCTGTGAGATGAATTCACACATCACCAAGAAGTTTCTAAGAAAGCTTCTTTCTAGTTTTCATCTGAGAATATTTGCTTTGTCACCATTAGCTTCACTGCGCTATGAAGTATCTAATTGCAGATTTCCAGAAAACTGTGTTAACAAACTGATCACTGAAGAGCAACGTGTAACTCTGTGAGTTGCATTCTCACATGGCAGTGCAGTTTCTCAGAAAGCTTCTCACTAGTTTTTATGTTAGTATATCTTCTTTTTCACCATCGGCCCTTATGGGCTCCCAAATATCACGTTGCAGAATCAAAAGACAACAGTGTTAGCAAACTGTTCCAAGAAGGGAAGGGTGGAACTCTGTGTGATGAAGTCACACATCAGAAAGCAATCTCTCAAAAAGCTTCTCTCTAGTTATTGTGTGAGGATATTTCCTTTTTCACCATGGGCCCCTATGGGCTCCCAAATATCACTTTGCAGTTTCCACGAAAAGAGTGTGCAAAATGCTTCCTGAGGTTTAAGTTGTAAGTCTGTGAGATGAACTCACTGATCAGAAAGAGGTTTCGCAGAAAGCTTCTTTCACGTTTTAAACTGATGAAACTTCCTTTATCAGCGTAGGCCTCAATGCCATCCAAAGAAGCCCTTCTCAGTTTCCTCAAAAAAAGGGTTAATGGACGGCTCCACAAAACATAAGTGTAACTCTGTGAGATGAATTCACACATCACCAAGAAGTTTCTAAGAAAGCTTCTTTCTCGTTTAAATCTGAGGATATTTCCTTTGTCACCATAAGCTTCATTGCGCTATGAAGTATCTAATTGCAGATTTCCAGAAATCTGTTTTCAGAAACTGATCACTGAAGAGAAACGTGTAACTCTGTGAGTTGCATTCACACATGGCAATGCAGTTTCTCAGAAAGCTTCTCTCTCGTTATTATGTGAGGATATCTCCTTTTTCACCATAGCCCTCAAAGAGTTCCCAAATATCACTTTGCTGAATCCACGAGAACACAGTTATCAAAGTGTTCCAAGAAGGGAAGGGTGGAAATCTGGGTGATGAAGTCACATATCAGATAGCAATCTCTCAAAAATCTTCTCTCTAGTTATTATGTGAGGATATCTCCTTTTTCACCATGGGCCCCTAAGGGCTCCCAAATATCACTTTGCAGTTTCCACGAAAAGAGTGTGAGCAAACTGCTTCCTGAGGTTTAAGTTGTAAGTCTGTGACATGAACTCACTGATCAGAAAGAAGTTTCTCAGAAAGATTCTTTCACGTTTTGAACTGATGAAATTTCCTTTATCAGCGTAGACCTCAATGCCATTCAAAGCAGCCCTTGTCAGTTTCCTCAAAGACAGTTTTAATGGACTGCTCCACGAAACAGAAGTGTGACTCTGTGAGATGAATTCACACATCACCAAGAAGTTTCTAAGAAAGCTTCTTTCTAGTTTTCATCGGAAGATATTTCCTTTGTCACTGTAGGCTTCATTGCGCTATGAAGTATCTAATTGCAGATTTCCAGAAAACTGTGTTAACAAACTGATCACTGAAGAGAAACGTGTATCTCTGGGAGTTGCATTCACACATGGCTGTGCAGTTTCTCCGAAAGATTCTCTCTGGTTATTATGTGAGGATATCTCCTTTTTCACCATGGCCCCTTCAGGGATCCCAAATATCACTTTGCAGAAACAAACGACAACAGTGTTAGCAAACTGTTCCAAGAAGGGAAGGGTGGAACTCTGTGTGATGAAGTCACACATCAGATAGCAATCTCTCAAAAAGCTTCTCTCTAGTTATTATGTGAGGATATTTCCTTTTTCACCATGGGCCCCATGGGCTCCCAAATATCACTTTGCAGTTTCCACGAAAAGAGTGTGAGTAAACTGCTTCCTGAGATTTAAGTTGTAAGTCTGTGAGATGAACTCACTGATCAGAAAGAAGTTTCTCAGAAAGCTTCTTTCACGTTTTCAACTGATGAAATTTCCTTTATCAGCGTAGGCCTCAATGCCATCCAAAGAAGCCCTTCTCAGGTTATTCAAAAACAGTGTTAATGGACTGCTCCACGAAACATAAGTGTAATTCTGTGAGATGAATTCACACATCACCAAGAAGTTTCTAAGAAAGCTTCTTTCTAGTTTTCATCTGAGAATATTTCCTTTGTCACCATAAGCTTCATTGCGCTATGAAGTATCTATTTGCAGATTTCTAGAAAACTGTGTTAACAAACTGATCACTGAAGAGGAACGTGTAACTCTGTGAGTTGCATTCACACATGGCAGTGCAGTTTCTCAGAAATCTTCTCTCTAGTTACTATGTGAGGATATCTCCTTTTTCACCATAGCCCTCAAAGAGCTCCCAAATATCACTTTGCTGAATCCACGAGAACACTGTTATCAAAGTGTCCCAAGAAGGGAAGGGTGGAAATCTGGGTGATGAAGTCACACATCAGAAAGCAATCTCTCAAAAAGCTGCTCTCTAGTTATTATGTGAGGATATCTCCTTTTTCACCATGGGCCCCTATGGGCTCCCAAATATCACTTTGCAGTTTCCACGAAAAGAGTGTTAGCAAACTGCTTCCTGAGGTGTACGTTGTAAGTCAGTGACATGAACTCACGGATCAGAAAGAAGTTTCTCAGAAAGCTTCTTTCACATTTTCAACTGATGAAATTTCCTTTATCAGCGTAGACCTCAATGCCATTCAAAGAAGCCCTTGTCAGTTTCCTCAAAAACAGTGTTAATGGACTGCTCCAGGAAACATAAGTGTAACTGTGTGAGATGAATTCACACATCCCCAGGAAGTTTCTAAGGAAGCTTCTTTCTAGATTTCATCTGAGAATATTTCCTTTGTCAGCATAAGCTTCATTGCGCTATGCAGTATCTAATTGCAGATTTCCAGAAAACTGTGTTAACAAAGTGATCACTGAAGAGAAACGTGTAACTCTGTGTGTTACATTCACTCATGGCTGTGCAGTTTCTCAGAAAGCTTCTCTCTAGTAATTATGTGAGGATATTTCCTTTTTCACCATGGGCCCTTAAGGGCTCCCAAATATCACTTTGCAGAATCAAACGACAACAGTGTTAGCCAACAATTCCAAGAAGGGAAGGGTGGAACTCTGTGTGATGAAGTCACACATCAGAAAGCAATCTCTCAAAAAGCTTCTCTCTAGTTATTATGTGAGGATATATCCTTTCTCACCATGGGCCCCTATGGGCTACCAAATATCACTTTGCAGTTTCCACGAAAAGAGTGTGAGCAAACTGCTTCCTGAGGTGTACGTTGTAAGTCTGTGACATGAACTCACTGATCAGAAAGAAGTTTCTCAGAAAGCTTCTTTCACGTTTTGAACTGATGAAATTTCCTTTATCACCGTAGGCCTCAATGCCATCCAAAGAAGCCCTTCTCAGGTTCCTCAAAAACAGTGTTAATGGACTGCTCCACGAAACATAAGTGTAACTCAGTGAGATGAATTCACACATCACCAAGAAGTTTCTAAGAAAGCTTCTTTCTACTTTTCATCTGAGAATATTTCCTTTGTCAGCATAACCTTCATTGCGCTATGAAGTATCCAATTGCAGTTTTCCAGAAAACTGTGTTAACAAACTGATCACTAAAGAGAAACGTGTAACTCTGTGAGTTGCATTCACATATGGCAGTGCAGTTTCTCAGAAAGCTTCTCTCTAGTTATTATGTGAGGATATCTCCTTTTTCACCATAGCCCTCAATGAGCTCCCAAATATCACTTTGGTGAATCCACGAGAACACTGTTATCAAAGTGTTCCAAGAAGGGAGGGGTGGAAATCTGGGTGATGAAGTCACACATCAGAAAGCAATATCTCAAAAAGCTTCTCTCTAGTTATTATGTGAGGATACCTCCTTTTTCACCATGGGCCCCTAAGGGCTAGCAAATATCACTTTGCAGTTTCCACGAAAAGAGTGTTAGCAAACTGCTTCCTGAGGTGTACGTTGTAAGTCTGTGACATGAACTCACTGATCAGAAAGAAGTTTCTCAGAAAGCTTCTTTCACGTTTTGAACTGATGAAATTTCCTTTATCAGCGTAGACCTCAATGCGATTCAAAGAAGCCCTTGTCAGGTTCCTCAAAGACAGTGTTAATGGACTGCTCCACGAAACATAAGTGTAACTCTGTGAGATGAATTCACACATCACCAAGAAGTTTCTAAGAAAGATTCTTTCTAGTTTTCATCTGAGAATATTTCCTTTGTCACCGTAGGCTTCCATGCGCTATGAAGTATCTAATTGCAGATTTCTAGAAAACTGTGTTAACAAACTGATCACTGAAGAGAAACGTGTAACTCTGTGAGTTGCATTCACACATGGCAGTGCAGTTTCTAAGAAAGCTTCTCTCTAGTTAGTAAGTGAGGATATCTCCTTTTCCACCATGGGCCCTTATGGGCTCCCAAATATCACTTTGCAGAATCAAATGACAACAGTGTTAACAAACTGTTACAAGAAGGGAAGGGTAGAACTCTGTGTGATGAAGTCACATATCAGAAAGCAATCTCTCAAAAAGCTTCTCTCTAGTTATTATGTGAAGATATTTCCTTTTTCACCATGGGCCCCTATGGGCTCCCAAATATCACTTTGCAGTTTCCACGAAAAGAGTGTGAGCAAACTGCTTCCTGAGGTTTAAGTTGTAAGTCTGTTAGATGAACTCACTGATCAGAAAGAAGTTTCTCAGAAAGCTTCTTTCACCTTTTGAACTGATGAAATTTCCTTTATCAACCTTTGCCTCAATGCCATGCAAAGAAGCCCTTCTCAGGTTCCTCAAAAAGAGTGTTAATGGACTGCTCCATGTAACATAAGTGTAACTCTGTGAGATGAATTCACACATCACCAAGAAGTTTCTAAGAAAACTTCTTTCTAGTTTTCATCTGAGAATATTTCCTTTGTCACCATAAGCTTCATGCGCTATGAAGTATCTAATTGCAAATTTCCAGAAAACTGTATTAACAAACTGATCACTGAAGAGAAACGTGTAACTCTGTGAGTTGCATTCACACATGGCAGTGCAGTTTCTCAGAAAGGTTCTCTGCAGTTATTATGTGAGGATATCTCCTTTTTCACCATAGCCCTCAATGAGCTCCCAAATATCACTTTGCTGAATCCACGAGAACACTGTTATCAAAGTGTTCCAAGAAGGGAATGGTGGAAATCAGGGTGAAGAGGTCACACATCAGAAAGCAATCTCTCAAAGAGCTTCTCGCTAGTTATTATGTGAGGATATCTCCTTTTTCACCATGGGCCCCTAAGGGCTCCCAAATATCACTTTGCAGTTTCCACGAAAAGAGTGTGAGCAAACTGCTTCCTGAGGTTTACGTTGTAAGTCTGGGAGATGAACTCACTGATCAGAAAGAAGTTTCTAAGAAAGCTTCTTTCACGTTTTGAACTGATGAAATTTCCTTTATCAGCGTAGGCCTCAAATCCATCCAAAGAAGCCTTTCTCAGGTTCCTCAAAAACAGTGTTAATGGACTGCTCCACGAAACATAAGTGTAACTCTGTGAGATGAATTCACACATCACCAAGAAGTTTCTACGAAAGCTTCTTTCTAGTTTTCATCTGAGAATATTTCCTTTGTCACCATAAGCTTCATTGCGCTATGAAGGATCTAATTGCAGGTTTCCAGAAAACTGTGTTAACAAACTGATCACTGAAGAGAAATGTTTAACTCTGTGAGTTGCATTCACACATGGCAATGCAATTTCTCCGAAAGCTTCTCTCTTGTTATTATGTGAGTATATCTCCTTTTTCACCATGGGCCTTATGGGCTCCCCAATATCACTTTACAGAATCAAACGACAACAGTGTTAGCAAACTGTTCCAAGAAGGGAAGGGTGGAACTCTGTGTGATGAAATCACACATCAGAAAGCAATCTCTCAAAAAGCTTCTCTCTAGTTATTATGTGAGGATATCTCCTTTTTCACCATAACCCTCAATGAGCTCACAAATATCACTTTACTGAATCCACGAGAACACTGTTATCAAAGTATTCCAAGAAGGGAAGGGTGGAAATCTGGGTGATGAAGTCACACATCAGATAGCAACCTCTCAAAAAGATTCTCTCTAGTTATAATGTGAGGATATCTCCTTTTTCACCTTGGGCCCCTAGGGGCTCCCAAATATTACTTTGCAGGTTCCACGAAAAGAGTGTTAGCAAACTGCTTCCTGAGGTGTACGTTGTAAGTCTGTGACATGAATTCACTGATCAGAAAGAAGTTTCTCAGAAAGCTTCTTTCACGTTTTGAACTGACGAAATTTCCTTTCTCAGCGTAGGCCTCAATGCCATCCAAAGAAGCCCTTCTCAGGTTCCTCAAAAACAGTGTTAATGGACAGCTCCACGAAACATAAGTGTAATTCTGTGAGATGAATTCACACATCACCAAGAAGTTTCTAAGACACCTTCTTTCTAGTTTTCATCTGAGAGTATTTCCCTTGTCACCAGAAGCTTCATTGCGCTATGAAGTATCTAATTGCAGATTTCCAGAAAACTGTGTTCACAAACTGATCACTGAAGAGAAACGTGTAACTCTGTGAGTTGCATTCACACATGGCAATGCAATTTCTCCGAAAGCTTCTCTCTAGTTATTATGTGAGGATATCTCCTTTTTCACCTTAGCCCTCAATGAGCTCCCAAATATCACTTTGCTGAATCCTCGAGAATACTGTTATCAAAGTGTTCCAAGAAGGCAAGGGTGCAAATCTGGGTGATGAAGTCACACATCAGAAAGCAATCTCTCAAAAAGCTTCTCTCTAGTTATTATGTGAGGATATCTCCTTTTTCACCATGGGCCCCTATGGACTCCCAAATATCACTTTGCATTTTCCACTAAAAGAGTGTTAGCAAACTGCTTCCTGAGGTGTACGTTGTAAGTCTGTGAGATGAACTCACTGATCAGAAAGAAGTTTCTCAGAAAGCTTCTTCTACGTTTTGAACTGATGAAATTTCCTTTATCAGCGTAGACCTCAATGCGATTCAAAGAAGCCCTTGTCAGGTTCCTCAAAGACAGTGTTAATGGACTGCTTCACGAAACATAACTGTAACTCTGTGAGATGAATTCTCACATCACCAAGAAGTTTCTGGGAAAGCTTCTCTCTAGTTTTCATCTGAAGATATTTCCGTTGTCACCGTAGGCTTCATTGCACTATGAAGTATCTAATTGCAGATTTCCAGAAAATTCTGTTAACAAACTGATCACTGAAGACAAACGTGTACCTCTGTGAGTTGCATTCACGCATGGCAATGCAATTTCTCCGAAAGCTTCTCTCTAGTTACTATGTGAGTATAACTCCTTTTTCACCATGGGCCCTTAAGGGCTCCCAAATATCACTTTGCAGAATCAAACGACAACAGTGTTAGCAAACTGTTAGGAGAAGGGAGGGGTGGAATTCAGTGTGATGAAGTCACACATCAGAAAGCAATCTCTCAAAAAGTTTCTCTCTCGTTATTATGTGAGGATATTTCCTTTTTCACCATGGGCCACTATGGGCTCCCAAATATCACTTTGCAGTTTCCACGACAAGAGTGTGAGCAAACTGCTTCCTGAGGTTTAAGTTGTAAGTCTGTGACATGAACTCACTGATCAGAAAGAAGTTTCTCCGAAAGCTTCTTTCACGTTTTGAACTGATGAAGTTTCCTTTATCAGCGTAGGCCTCAATGCCATCCAAAGAAGCCCTTCTCAGGTTCCTCAAAAACTGTGTTAATGGACTGCTCCAGGAAACATAAGTGTAACTCTGTGAGATGAATTCACACATCACCAAGAGGTTTCTAAGAAAGCTTCTTTCTAGTTTTCATCTGAGAATATTTCCTTTGTCACCAGAAGCTTCATTGCGCTATGAAGTATCTAATTGCAGATTTCCAGAAAACTGTGTTCACGAACTGATGACTGAAGAGAAACGTGTAACTCTGTGAGTTGCATTCACACATGGCAGTGTAGTTTCTCAGAAAGCTTCTCTCTAGTTATTATGTGAGGATATCTACTTTTTCACCATAGCCCTCAAAGATCTCCCAAATATCAGTTTGCTGAATCCACGAGAACACTGTTATCAAAGTGTTCCAAGAAGGGAAGGGTGGAAATCTGGGTGATGAAGTCACACATCAGAAAGCAATCTCTCAAAAAGCTTCTCTCTAGTTATTATGTGAGGATATTTAATTTTTCACCATGGACCCCTATGGGCTCCAAAATGTCACTTTGCAATTTCCACGAAAAGAGTGTGAGCAAACTGCTTCCTGAGGTTTAAGTTGTAAGTTTGTGAGATGAACTCAATGATCAGAAAGAAGTTTCTCAGAAAGCTTCTTTCACGTTTTGAACTGATGAAATTTCCTTTATCAGCGTAGGCCTCAATGCCATCCAAAGAAGCCTTTCTCAGGTTGCTCAAAAACAGGGTTAATGGACTGCTCCACGAAACATAAGTGTAACTCTGTGAGATGAATTCACACATCACCAAGAAGTTTCTAAGAAAGCTTCTTTCTAGTTTTCATCTGAGAAAATTTCCTTCGTCAGCATAAGCTTCATTGCGCTATGAAGTATCTAATTGCAGATTTCCAGAAAACTGTGTTAACAAACTGATCACTGAAGAGAAACGTATGACTCTGTGAGTTGTATTCACACATGGCAGTGCAGTTTCTCAGAAAGCTTCTCTCTAGTTATTATGTGAGGATATCTCCTTTTTCACCGTAGCCCTCAATGAGCTCCCAAATATCACTTTGCTGAATCCATGAGAACACTGTTATCAAAGTGTTACAAGAAGGGAAGGGTGGAAATCTGGGTGATGAAGTCACACATCAGAAAGCAATCTCTCAAAAAGCTTCTCTCTAGTTATTATGTGAGGATATCTCCTTTTTACCATGGGCCGCTATGGGCTCCCAAATATCACTTTGCAGTTTCCACGAAAAGAGTGTTAGCAAACTGCTTCCTGAGGTTTAAGTTGTAAGTCTGTGACATGAACTCACGGATGAGAAAGAAGTTTCACAGAAAGCTTCTTTCACGTTTTGAACTGATGAAATTTCCTTTATCAGCCTAGGCCTCAATGTCATCCAAAGAAGCCTTTCTCAGGTTCCTCAAAAACAGTGTTAATGGACTGCTCCACGAAACATAAGTGTAACTCTGTGAGATGAATTCACACATCACCAAGAAGTTTCTAAGAAAGCTTCTTTCTAGTTTTCATCTGAGAATACTTCCTTTGTCACCATAAGCTTCATTGCGCTATGAAGAATCTAACTTCAGATTTCCAGAAAACTGTGTTAACAAACTGATCACTGAAGAGAAACGTGTAACTCTGTGAGTTGCATTCACACATGGCAGTGCAGTTTCTCAGAAAGCTTCTCTCCAGTTATTATGTGAGGATATCTCCTTTTTCACCATGGGCCCTTATATGCTCCCAAATATCACTTTGCAGAATCAAACGACAACAGTTTTAGCAAACTGTTCCAAGAAAGGAAGGGTGGAACTCTGTGTGATGAAGTCACACATCAGAAAGCAATCTCTCATAAAGCTTCTCTCTAGTTATTATGTGACGATATTTCCTTTTTCACCAAGGGCCCCTATGGGCTCCCAAATATCAGTTTGCAGTTTCCACGAAAAGAGTGTGAGCAAATTGCTTCCTGAGGTTTAAGTTGTAAGTCTGTGAGATGAACTCACTGATCAGAAAGAAGTTTCTCAGAAAGCTTCTTTCACGTTTTGAACTCATGAAATTTCCTTTATCAGCTTAGGCCTCAATGCCATCCAAAGAAGCCTTTCTCAGTTTCCTCAAAAACAGTGTTAATGGACTGCTCCACGAAACATAAGTGTAACTCTGTGAGATGAATTCATACATCACCAAGAAGTTTCTAAGAAAGCTTCTTTCTAGTTTTCATCTGAGAATATTTACTTTGTCACCATCAGCTTCATTGCGCTATTAAGTATCTAATTGCAGATTTCCAGAAAACTGTGTTGACAAACTGATCACTGAAGAGAAACGTGTAACTCTGTGATCTGCATTCACACATGGCAGTGCAGTTTCTCAGAAAACTTCTCTCTAGTTATTGTGTGAGGATATCTCCTTTTTCACCATAGCCCTCAATGAGCTCCCAAATATCACTTTGCTGAATCCACGAGAACACTGTTATCAAAGTGTCCCAAGAAGGGAAGGGTGGAACTGTGTGTGATGAAATCACACATCAGAAAGCAATCTCCCAAAAAGCTTCTCTCTAGTTATTATGTGAGGATATCTCCTTTTTCACCATGGGCCCCTATGGGATCCCAAATATCACTTTGCAGTTTCCACGAAAAGAGGGTTAGCAAACTGCTTCCTGAGGTGTACGTTGTAAGTCTGTGACATGAACTCACTGATCAGAAAGAAGTTTCTCAGAAAGCTTCTTTCATGTTTTGAACTGATGAAATTTCCTTTATCAGCGTAGGCCTCAATGACATCCAAAGAAGCCCTTCTCAGGTTCCTCAATAACAGTGTTAATGGACTGCTCCACGAAACATAAGTGTAACTCTGTGAGATGAATTCACACATCACCAAGAAGTTTCTAAGAAAGCTTCTTCCTAGTTTTCTTCTGAAGATATTTCCTTTGTCACCGTAGGCTTCATTGCCCTATCAAATATCTAATTGCAGATTTCCAGAAAACTGTGTTAACAAACTGATCACTGAAGAGAAACGTGTAACTCTGTGAGTTGCATTCACACATGTCAGTGCAGTTTCTCAGAAAGCTTCTCTCTAGTTATTATGTGAGGATATCTCCTTTTTCACCATGGGCCCTTATGGGCTCCCAAATATCACTTTGCAGAATCAAACGACAACAGTGTTAGCAAACTGTTCCAAGAAGGGAAGGGTGGAACTCTGTGTGATGAAGTCACACATTTGAAAGCAATCTCTCAAAAAGCTTCTCTCTAGTTATTATGTGAGGATATCTCCTTTTTCACCATGGGCCCCTATGGGCTCCCAAATATCACTTTGCACTTTCCATGAAAAGAGTGTGAGCAAACTGCTTCCTGAGGTTTAAGTTGTAAGTCTGTGAGATGAACTCACTGATCAGAAAGAAGTTTCCAGAAAGCTTCTTTCACATTTTGAATTGATGAAATTTCCTTTTTCAGCGTTGGCCTCAATGCCATCCAAAGAAGCCCTTCTCAAGTTCCTCAAAAACAGTGTTAATGGACTACTCCACGAAACATAAGTGTAACTCTGTGAGATGAATTCACACATCACCAAGAAGTTTCTAAGAAAGCGTCTTTCTAGTTTTCATCTGAGAATATTTCCTTTGTCACCATAAGCTTCATTGCGCTATGAAGTATCTAATTGCAGATTTCCAGAAAACAGTGTTAACAAACTGATCACTGAAGTGAAACGTGTAACTCTATGAGTTGCATTCACACATGGCAGTGCAGTTTCTCAGAAAGCTTCTCTCTGGTTATTATGTGAGGATATCTCCTTTTTCACCATAGCCCTCAATGAGCTCCCAAATATCACTTTGCTGAATCCACGAGAACACTGTTATCAAAGTGTTCCAAGAAGGGAAGGGTGGAACTCTGTGTGATGAAGTCACACATCAGAAAGCAATCTCTCAAAAAGCTTCTCTCTAGTTATTATGTGAGGATATTTCCTTTTTCACCATGGGCCCCTCGGGGTTCCCAAATATCACTTTGCAGTTTTCACGAAAAGAGTGTGAGCAAACTGCTTCCTGAGGTTTAAGTTGTAAGTCCGTGAGATGAACTCACTGATCAGAAAGACGTTTCTCAGAAAGCTTCTTTCACGTTTTGACTGTTGAAATTTCCTTTATCAGCGTAGGCCTCAATGCCATCCAAAGAAGCCCTTCTCAGGTTCCTCAAAAACAGTGTTAATGGACTGCTCCACGAAACATCAGTGTAACTCTGTGAGATGAATTCACACATCACCAAGAAGTTTCTACGAAAGCTTCTTTCTGGTTTTCATCTGAGAATAGTTCCTTTGTCACCATAAGATTCATTGCGCTATGAAGTATCTAATTGCAAATTTCCAGAAAACTGTGTTAACAAACTGATCACTGAAGAGAAACGTGTAACTCTGTGAGTTGCATTCACACATGGCAGTGCAGTTTCTCAGAAAGCTTCTCTCTAGTTATTATGTGAGGATATCTCCTTTTTCAACATGGGCCCTTATGGGATCCCAAATATCACTTTGCAGAATCAAACGACAACAGTTTTAGAAAACTGTTCCAAGAAGGGAAGGGTGGAACTCTGTGTGATGAAGGCACACATCAGAAAGCAATCTCTCAAAAAGCTTCTCTCTAGTTATTATGTGAGGATATTTCCTTTTTCACCATGGGTCCCTATGGGCTTCCAAATATCACTTTGCATTTTCAACGAAAAGAGTGTTAGCAAACTGCTTCGTGTTGTGTACGTTGTAAGTCTGTGACATGAACTCACTGATCAGAAAGAAGTTTCTCAGAAAGCTTCTTTCACGTTTTGAACTCATGAAATTTCCTTTATCAGCGTAGACCTCAATGCGATTCAAAGAAGCCCTTGTCAGGTTCCTCAAAGACAGTGTTAATGGACTGCTCCACGAAACATAAGTGTAACTCTGTGAGATGAATTCACACATCACCAAGAAGTTTCTAAGAAAGCTTCTTTCTAGTTTTCATCTGAAGATGTTTCCTTTGTCACCGTAGGCTTCATTGCGCTATGAAGTATTTAATTGCAGATTTCCAGAAAACTGTGTTAACAAACTGATCACTGAAGAGAAACGTGTAAATCTGTGAGTTGCATTCACACATGGCAGTGCAGTTTCTCAGAAAGCTTCTCTCTCGTTATTATGTGAGGTATCTCCATTTCACCATGGGCCCTTATGGGCTCCCAAATATCACTTTGCAGAATCAAACGCAACAGTGTTAGCAAACTGTTCCTGAAGGGAAGGTGGAACTCTGTGTGATGAAGTCACAATCAGAAAGCAATCTCTCAAAAAGCTTCTCTCTAGTTATTATGTGAGGATATTTCCTTTTTCACCATGGGCCCTATGGGCTCCCAAATATCACTTTGCAGTTTCACGAAAAGAGTGTGAGCAAACTGCTTCCTGAGGTTAAGTTGTAAGTCTGTGAGATAAACTCACTGATCAGAAAGAGTTTCTCAAAAGCTTCTTTCACGTTTTGAACTGATGAAATTTCCTTTATCAGCGTAGGCCTCAATGCCATCCAAAGAAGCCCTTCTCAGGTTCCTCAAAGACAGTGTTAATGGACTGCTCCACGAAACATAAGGTAACTCTGTGAGATGAATCACACATCACCAAGAAGTTTCTAAGAAAGTCTTTCTAGTTTTCATCTGAGAATATTTCCTTTGTCACCATAAGCTTCATTGCGCTATGAAGTATCATTGCAGATTTCCAGAAAACAGTGTTAACAAACTGATCACTGAAGTGAAACGTGAAACTCTGTGAGTTGCATTCACACATGGCAGTGCGTTTCTCAGAAAGCTTCTCTGGTTATTATGTGAGGATATCTCCTTTTTCACCATAGCCCTCAATGAGCTCCCAAATATCACTTTGCTGAATCCACGAGAACACTGTTATAAATGTTCCAAGAAGGGAAGGGTGGAAATCTGGGTGATGAAGTCACACATCAGAAAGCAATCTCTCAAAAAGTCTCTCTAGTTATGAGGAGGATACTCTTTTTCACCATGGGCCTATGGGCTCCCAAATATCACTTTGCAGTTTCCACGAAAGAGTGTTAGCATATGCTTCCTTGAGGTGTACGTTGTACGTCTGTGGATGAACTCACTGATCAGAAAGAAGTTTCTAAGAAAGCTTCTTTCACGTTTTGAACTGATGAAATTTCCTTTATCAGCGTAGACCTCAATGCATTCAAAGAAGCCCTTGTCAGGTTCCTCAAAGACAGTGTTAATGGACTGCTCCACGAAATATAAGTGTAACTCTGTGAGATGAATTCACACATCACCAAGAAGTTTCTATGAAAGCTTCTTTCTAGTTTTCATCTGAAGATATTTCCTTTGTCACCGTAGGACTTCATTGCCCTATGAAGTAGTGACAAGGAAATATCCTCAGATGGAAAACTAGAAAGAAGCTTTCGTAGAAACTTCTTGGTCATTTGTGAATTCATCTCACAGAGTTACACTTGTTTCCTGGAACAGTATGTTAACACTGTCTTTGAGGAACCCAGAAGGGCTACTCTCCATCGCATGGAGACCTACGCTGATTAAGAAATGTCATCAGTTTCAAAAACGTGAAAAAGCTTTGT